>NW_020172293.1:927978-958220 GCF_003031525.2 Neophocaena asiaeorientalis asiaeorientalis | reverse complement strand
GTGGTACAAATGATTTTTCTACCCACACTCTTTCTAGTGGGGTTCCAATATATATGATATAAAATATTCTGAAATGATATATTCTCCTAGTGGTCTAATAATAGACATTTCACTAAAGCCATAAGTAGCTGGAAATAACTGATGAATAATATGTCTGAGAATCTTTTATGATTTGGGGAATATAAGATGGGGTGAAATACATCAGTTGCAAAAGCAAAATTCCCCGGGAACATAATTGCCCATTAGCCATGTCTTTTACTTTGTTATTAATGGATAAGAGAAGGGAATCCCAGGACAGTGGAAATAATTCCACGGGATAATTAGAGGAATGAAAAATGTAAGGGAAACTTCCCAGTAACTGGCACATTTTATATATATATATATAAAATATATATATAATTGTATACTTCATTCTTTCAATTACAGTTATTTCATACTTTCCCACATGATTGTTAATATAAACCAGGTTTCATTTGTTAAATACATAGATCTTGTTTCAAATTAATGTACAGAATTTGTTAGCAATTATGAATCAAACTTGCTACATCTGAGTGCCTAAATATAAAGTAGTATGCTTATTTCTATTTTAAGATCTAGCATAGTTTCATTATGCGTTTGGAGTTCCTTCCTAATACATTTTATTATAGCGTTTTAGTCCATAGAAAGTCTAAGATGATTAAGAAGTCTTACCCAAGAGGAGAGAAATCACAATAATTCCTTTCTGGAAGAGTTCCTTTAACTCAGTTTAATACATTTATGTGAGAAAAGGCAGTTGGAAAACATGTTTCACATAAACATTAACTAACTACTTTTTTTTTTTAACATCTTTATTGGAGTATAATTGCTTTACAATGGTGTTAGTTTCTGCTGTATAACAAAGTGAATCAGCTATACGTATGCACATATCTCCATATCTCCTCCCTTTTGTGTCTCCCTCCCACCCTCCCTATCCGGCCCCTCTAGGTGGTCACAAAGCACGGAGCTGATCTCCCCGTGCTATGCGGCTGCTTCCCACTAGCTATCTATTTTACATTGGGTAGTGTATATATGTCAATGCCGCTCATAAACTGGGACGAAGTGAGAGAGTAACTAATGACTTTTATGTCAGCGTGTAGAAGCATATATTAAACCTGTACGTCTATAGACAGACTCTTCCCCAGGACTCTGTTAAAGCTATTTGACTTTTTCCTTAGTATTCACAATTACAATTGAGAAATCCAGTGTTAGTTTGAATCTCTTTCTCAGCCAGGTAACCATTTTTGTTTCCAGAAAATTAGATTAGTCTATTTATAGAATTTTGACAAGGAGATATCAATATAGGCTTTTCTATTAATAATCTTACCCAGAAGACTAGGGCACACGTTTTCCTTAATAATTTAAGTCTACCTTCAGCTCAAGAAAAATTTCTCTTGATTCTTTGAATGTGAATTCTCTGTAACTTTAACACACTCTCTCCCTTTTTAGTACTTGGTGGATACTTTTGTCCTAATAACTCAAGTCTATATTCAGTTTAAGTGATTTTCTTTCTTTCTTTCTTTTCTCTCTTTCTTTCTTTCCACTTTTCTTCTTCTTTTAATACTTCTCCACCATTTACTCTATTAGCTTCTCCTGATACTTCTAATACATCTTCACTGTATCTTCTTGATCGGTATTTCTTGTGTCTTAAGCCCTCTTCCCTACCTTCCGTCTTGTTTTCTTTTTAAGTTAGGGAAGAATTGTTCAAGATGAGACTCCAAGTTACCAATTCAGTTATCTGGAGCATCTATTATGCAATTTTAGCCACTTACTGAGTTTTAAGTGTTAGTGTTTAGAATTTACTAAATTCCAAGAATACTTTCTGATTCTCAGTGGATCCTTCTGCAGCCTGTTCTTTTATGGATGTAATAGTCTTGAAACCAAGTTTCACAATTTTTTAAAATTAATTACTTTATTATTATTATTTTTAAATTCATTTTTGGCTGTGTTGGGTCTTCGTTGCTATCTGCGGGCTTTCTCTAGTTGCCAGGAGCAGGGGTTACTCTTTGTTGTGGTACGCAGGCTTCTCATTGCGGTGGCTTCTCTTTTTTGCAGAGCATGGGCTCTAGGCACGTGGTCTTCAGTAGTTGTGGCACGCGGGCTTCAGTAGTTGTGGCGCACAGGCTTATTTGCTCGGCGACATGTGGGATCTTCCTGGACCAGGGCTCAAACCCGTGACCCCTGCATTGGCAGGGGGATTCTTAACCACCGCACCACCAGGGAGGTCCCCACAATTATTTTCAAAAAATAAGTTATGTCCTGTTTCTGCGCTGTCTGTTTTTGTGGTTTGTTTGCTTGTTTTTAGGGAGCATTTTAATTGCTTGTTTAGTTTGATTATCCTCTTTCAGGTTGCTGATTTTCCACAAATGATCAAAAGTGTCTTCTCCACATTTATGGATCAGTGGCTAAGCTGATCCGTACCAGGGGCCATCAGGAATTGTGTGAGCCACTGTTGAATTTCCCTTTGAAGATGGAGGTTGACTTTGGGGACCTGAATTTCATTCATTCAACAAATATTTATTGCATCTAATAAATTAGTAAGCTACCGTGAACTAAGCACTGTTCTAGGCACTTGGGAAACAGTGATAAAGAAATAGATACTAATCGCTGGCCATGGGGAAATGGTATTCTGGTGGGGAGAACAAGACAGAGCAATACACATAATAAATAAATATTCTGATGTGTTACAGGGGATAAGTACTAGGGAAACAATAGCAGAGTAAGGAGGGTTGGAAGTGCTGGCAGGGAAGGGAAGTTGCAACTGTAATTGAGCAGTGGGGTCAGGGTGGGTCTTACTGAGAGGATGACATTTGAGCAGAAGCCCACCTGAAAAAGCAGCAGCCGAGAAGCCAACAGGGAACAACAGGTGTGATGAGAGCGATGCCAGAGTGCATCTAGAATGTTCCAGGAACAGCAAGGAAGTGACTGCGACTGCAGTGATGTGACTGAGGGGTTTAAAACTGGGGATGGGAAACGACGTAAGACTGAGTCATCTGAGGTCTTGTGAACTTTGGCTTTTAGTCTGAGTGAAATGGAGAGCCGTCAGAAGGTTTTCAGTAAAACAGTGAGCTGATTTGATTAATTGTAAGAGGATCACACTGGCCGTCGTGCTGAGAATAATAGCAAGCACACGAGAGCGGAGGCCAGGAGACCAGCTAGAAGATTATTACAATGATCAGAGGAACAGCAATGGTGATGAGGTGCCTGCAGTGTGCCTGCAGTGAGGGTCACTTGGATGCTAGATGTACTTGGAGACAATGGGGGTTGGTGATATCTCGCACGTGGGGTATGGGAGAAAGACAGGAGGCGAGGATGACACCCAGATTTTAGGTCTACGTGCCTAAAGCGAGGAGTAGCTATTACTGAGACAAGGAATGCTGGGGTGTAGCAGGTTTTAGGGAGAGTCCAGGAATTCCATTTTGCACATGCTATATTTGAAATACTTGTTTGACATCCAAATACAGTATAGATGTCGCCAAGGCATTCGGGTATGTACATAGGAGGATGGGAGACGTCCAGGGTAAAGATATTAGTCTGTGAGTCATGGGCTTACAGTGGTATTTAAAGCTATGGACTCACACAAGAGAAGTAGATGGAGAAGAAGCGTACGCACTGAGCCTGCAGGTGGCTTTCTGGTCCCGATGGTTGGCTGGTTGGCATGTTTCTGTTCAAGGTGTTGGAAGGGTTAGGGTTAGGGTTAGGGTTTAGGGTTAGAGATGACAGCATGCTGACAGCAGGGAAAGCATCCTTACAGGAGGAACACTTGAGAGATTTCTTTGCCATCTCTGGCAAGTTACTGCTTACTGGAGGAAGGAATGTGAAAAGCCGCAAGTGAAATGGAGGATGGCCTCATGCACCTCCAGCCTCACTGTCTACGTGAGGGTCCACTGGGAGTGGTCTCATTTCACAGAGAGGAGCAGTTTGCCAGTCGACACGTGGCATACGCTTCAACTGCACCCTGGACAAGAAGAGCAGAGCAGGGCACAGCCCCCAGGCTTGCAGAATGTTCCAGGGCAGGCTCAAGGTGGAAGTTAGCTGCAGTTTAGTTCAGAAAATGTGTTTATTTACCTTATCCAGAGGTCCCCTCTTTGACCTGAACTGGGTCTTAGGAAATTCATCTATAATTAGGTGTTTTGCAAAATGATCCTTTTGTTTTTATTTTATAGAAATTATATAGTTTTTGGGTCATTAGTATGATCTGCCTTCATCTATTTTATTCTAGTGCTATAATGTGTGTGTGTGTGTGTGTGTGTGTGTGTACACCCGAGAGTTACCAGTCAACGGGATTTGGGAAAAGCGGACTTTTCTTGAAGTAGAAGCCATTTACAAAGTTTCATTGTGTTTCAAGGAAAGATATATTTAAATTACTTAACATTTTTTTTCTCTGAAGGCACATGAGATTAAAAAATTACCAATCATAAAAGGACCAAGTAAATATTTAAAATGTAAAATATATTTTACTTTTTGTCCTAGATGTTACAATGTTAAAAAATATCGAGAAGCGTGAAGTCTCCAGAGTCATTATAGCTACAACTGTGTAAATAGCTTGCTTCAAATGATATCAAAAGGAGAGTTAACCTCATTAGATGTAATTCTAACAGCAAGAGAGCCAAATGCATGGCGACAATTGTATCTGGAGATTAACTGGAGGGATGCTGTCCTTATAAAGGCTAGGATTCAATGAAACTTTACTCGGTGAAATTTTCATTTGCAAAGTGATGTTTCTTCTTACAACAACTTACTAATATGGTTTACTTTGGGGGTCTATAACCAATTTTGCTGTCCATGTTATAAAATGAAAAGCAGTTAAAATACCAGATTTAGAAAAACAATACACTTGACCATAGGGACATTCCGTGATTGATCATATTATTTGTGATGTGACAGATGCAATGAAGCTAGAATGAGAAGGAGACATATAATTTTGTGTATACTAGACAGGAGAAAAAGGTGACATAGTAAATCCCTAGCCACTGTGCTTTGATGCTAAATAATAGTACTCAATTTATATTCGAAGTACTTTCCATAAATTAACAATACTACTCTTTCAAAAGAATGTACCAGATTTTAGATGGTTTAGGAAATAACGTTGAGTTACTCCACAAGCATTTTTGAAAGAGGTTGCTGATAAGACAAAGATGGAAGACATACAATATACATGTATTTAATATAGTAAATTCTACAAAGCAGATTGTATTAGTACATCTGTGCCTGAAATGCACCGTTAGCCCAAAAACGGAAACGCTGATGCTGTTTTCAGGTTTGACTAGGCATTTTTATATAACCAGCAAGATCTTTTGGCACTTCGGTAGCTGAGTCCCCCTGAAAAGGATGCAAATCTTTTTGGCTTCTCCCAATACTTTCCCTATTATATTGTAGTTCTAGTGAATTATTATGGAGGGATGCTATCTGTGCTGGCTGTTTTCCACTTGACACCTTCCTCCCCCAACCTGCTATTCTCTGCCTTGTTCATACCAGGCAGGCTGCCCCGATGGACCACACAGCCCGAGCACCTCTGCCACTGGTCAGTAGTGAGGTGCAGCCAGGGGTGGGATCAGCCAGAGACAGTGGCAAAAGGAGATCGTCTGTTCCTATTTCCTATATAGAAACAGCGGTGTCCCCCTCTATCCAGAGTTCCAGCTCTCACAGGGATCTGGTCACATTACCCACCACCCACCTTTGCCCCTTCTGCCCTAAGGGTGGTAATAGCTTCCCACAGTTAAACATTTCTGGGTGCTTCAGCATCCTTTGTAGGTACCTTTAACCCTGCACACACCCCTGAAATTGTCTCATTAAAATCTCTTCAATTGAGTCATCAGAGCGGAATTCTTTTCCTGCTGTGACCCCGGCTGACACGGGCACAATGATGTCGATGTTGTATGACAGACCAAATAGCATGATGCACTTCACAAGCGCTTACCTTACAATCAGGGCTGTAGGCACCATTGAGTTTTGAATCTATTCTCTGATGACTTTGCACCACTCAACAATAGAGCCTTGGTTATTATCACAATTATAAGGTACTGACAAGTAGCCCTTCCTTTTGAGACTAAATGGGGTGAGGATGCCAGAGATAATTATTCCATGGGCAGGCAGTAGCCTGAGGAAAAAAGGGTAGGCTGTGACCACTTGACCAATGAACCTACTTCCCCGGTCCGATAGAGCATTCCAGTTTTCAGTGCAGACTCCGTGAAAGGAATGCTGATTTGTCTGTTTCAATTTCTGAATCTCTTCCCAGGGAAATTTTAATGCATCGTCTAGGTAACTAGAGGATGACCATGAAAGAAGGATCCCTTCCCAGGACGGAACTCGTGAGGAGACGGCAAAGGGATTCTACTCACCCGTGGAAATACCTCTTGGAAGCTATACTGTGCTTTCAGAAGAGCTGAAAATTGGCAGTTACATCTGGGTTTGGATATTGGTGCAGGGATGTCTCTTGAGTTTCCTGGGCCTCTTTCTCTTAGTCCCTGTGTAGCTTAGTCTAAATTTACCTTCACAGGTAAATTTCCCTGTCCTGGACTTCTCTCCGTATGAATCTGTAGGGTTCATTCCCTGGGATCCCTGGTTGGCAGTTTTTTCTTAGATTTGGCCAGCGGGAGACACTCACCAGAAATCAAAGACCAGAGAAAAGAGAGAGATCTGGGATGACTTCTGCCTTCCCCTCTCCCTTGTCTGTGTCTGAGTCCCTCAGTGATTGGCGCTCTTCCGGGTGCCTCTACCCTGCAGGCTGATGCCCTCCCAGGGCTCTGATAGCACATCTTCATTTCCCTGTCCTTTGAGCTCCACTGGTGTTAACAGTTTCTCATTGTTCCAAGCCTGGGTGTCTCAGTATCCCTGGCCACAGCTCTCTGTGTAACTCCCTCATTAAAGCACTTTTATTTAAAACATCTGTGTTGGGTTTCTCCCTGTTCTCCTATATCCTTTCTTGAATTTGTACGCTTTCGGTAGTGTTAGCTCTGAAATCACATGCAATTGGTTTTATTGCCACAACTCTTTCAGGATCATGTTAAATAATGCCATCAGAACAGAAGCAAGCTTAGCAGCATCTATACATGAGAGTTGAGCGATGGATGCCTTTTTGGTAATTGGAAAAATAACCCCAAAGACCAATTAAAGCCAAGAACAAACCGAAGGAAACCCACTCAGTAGCTGAGAACATGCTCAGCCATGGTTTGTTGAAAGAGTCTTTATAAATGTCCAAAGACAGGAGAAAGTCTACCTTGCAAACAACTATGCTGCATGTAAAGTTTCACAGGCTAAATCCAAACGAGCTCGTCTCCTGGCTGATAAAAAGACAAACTATGTGAACTTTTGGATTTATGTTCTTTTTTTTCATCTCGTTCAGTCTAGTCTTTCCTTTTAGTCTAGGGTTCCATTTTCATAGAACACATTGCTAAAAAATACACTGTTGTTGCTGAAGAGAATTATATAACAATTTTATATAAACATGTATATGATTATTTAATTAAGATGTTAAATTTTTAATATTTTGTTTTTAAATACATATGTAAATATTTGCAATAGAGAGAGACAGAATTGGAAAAATATGGGCAGAGTGTCCTGGAGAATTGACTGAGAAAGAAAAAAAAAAACTCAAAGCAAATAAGATGTGAGTCTTTGGCCAGCAAAGCAAAGAGAAGAGAGAATGATTAGGGTTTAGGGTAAGAAAACTCACTCTCTTTCCTCAGTAAAATCAGTAGAAATTTAATGGTGCTGAATTGTGGATTTAAAAAAGCTGATTTAATGGCCTGAACTGAAAGAACGGGTCATGGATTCTTGGGAGATGGCAACAATAGCTGTTAGCAGATCAAAAATTCAGGAGATGAATTGATTGCAACAAAGAGGGCAATTCCATAGCAATGTGGGGCATTTTGACAAGGCCATTTTAAACAATCAGTTTTGACATCACTGTATGAAAATGACCCTATCAAGGTGTAAAGCCATATTTTAAAGCTATAACCCTGCCTCTTCACCTAGCCCAACCCGCCAACACTATGGGGCCCTTTTATTCATTTTTTGTATTGTTGCAACTATTGTTTTGTTCTTTTAGTTTAACTACATTTTATTCATTTTAAAGATACTTAAAACTATTTTTATTATTATTACCAATACTGACTTATATAACATAATCATAATATATCAATAGTGTTTTAACTTATAATCAGAAAAGACAGTAAAGATATGTTTTGCAACCCAAACCCAGTAACGTACCACTGATGGTTTTTCAAATGGGCTTTAACAAGTTAAGGCAATTTGTCCCTTTGGACAGAGGCTGAAAATATACATGGTGGTATTAAAATGTGGTGGTTGCTGTTGGATGGAAGATCTGCATAACTGAGTAAACCAATATTTTCCAAATGACCAATGGGTGATCACAAAAATCATTCATGATTAAGGAGCCACTGAAAGTGCAAGATAGGCAAATAAGCTTTAAAGAGATGAGAGGTTCATGGAGGTCGTTGCAGAGTCTGCATTTCAACTCCTTGTTAAGAAGCTACTACTTGTTGGTTACACTGAACGTCAAAGAAGAATTATCCAAATTATCCAAACAATTATCCACAATTCTTTTTGGATAAAAATTATTCACAATTATCCAAAAAGGTGATTAAAATACTATTCTCTTTTCCATTAACAACAAAGAATATCTTTTTCAGAATTTATAGATTTTGAACACTTTTATTGAGATATAGTTCAAATACCATAAAATTCACCTTTTTAACATGTATAGTTCAGTGATTTAAGTATATTCAGAGATACATGCAACTGTTATCATAGTCAATTTTAGAAAATTTTCCCTACCTCAAAAAGAGAACCCTTATCCTTCAGCTACCTTTCACCCATCCTTCATCCCCCCAGCTCACCACAACTGCAAATCTAATTTTTCTCTCTATAGGTTTGCCCATTCTGGAAATTTCATATTAATTGAATCATATGATATGTGGTTTTTTGTAACTGGCTTCTTTCACTAAAACAATGTTTTCAAGATTCACCCACGTTGTAGTATGTACCAGTACTTCATTGCTTTTCACAGTCAAACGATACTCCATCGTATGGATAGGCACATACTTTTTATCCATTCATCAGTTGATGGACATTTGAATTGTTTCTACCTTTCGGCTGCAACGAACAATGCTGCTATGAACATGGGTGTACAAGTTTCTTTGTGGACATACTTTTACTTCTCTTGGGTCTACATCTAGGAGTGAAATTGCTAGGTCATATGTTTACTCTAAGTTTAACCATCTAAGGAACTAGCAGACTGTTTTCCAATGTGTCTTCACCATCTTCAATTCCCACCATCAGTGTATAAAGGACTTCTCCACATCCTTCACAACGCTTGTTATTATTTAATGTTTTGATTATAGCTAGCCTAGTGAGGATAAAATGGTATATTATTGCTGTTTTGATTTGCATTTACTTAATGATTAATGATGTTGAGCATTCTTTCATGTGCTTATTGGTCATTTGTATATCTTTGGGGGGGAAAGTGTTCAGATACTTTGCCCATTTTTATGTGAGTTATTTGTCATTTCATTATTGAGTTGTAAGAGTTCTTACACATTTTAGATGTAAATCCCTTATCAGATATGTGATTTGCAAATATTTTCTCTCATTCCGAGGATTCTGTTTTCACTTTCTTCATAGTATTCTTTGAAGCACAAAATCATTTTCTTGATAGTGTCCTTTGAAGCACAAAAATTTTAATTTTAATAAAGTCAAATTTGGCTATTTTCTTTCTTTTGTTGCTTATACTTTTTGGTCTCATAGAAAAGAATCTATTGTCAAATCTGTGGTCATGAAGATTTACTTCTTTGTTTTATTCTAAGAGTTTTATAGTTTTAGCTCTTACACTTAGGTCTCTGATCAATTTTGAGTTAATTTTGTATGTGAGATAAAGCTTCCAACTGCATTCTTTTCATGTGGCTATCCAGTTGTGTGTCACCATTTGTTGAAAAGACTATTCTTTCCACATTGAATGATTTGCACCCTTCTCAAAAGTCAGTTCACCATAGATACATGGGTTTATTTCTGGACTCTCAATGCTATTCCATCGATCTCCATGTCTTTCCTTATGTCAGTACCACACTGTTTTCATTACTGCTCCTCTGTAGTAAATTTTCAAATTAAGATATGTAAATCTTCCAACTTTATTTTCTGTTTTCAGGATTCCTTTGCCTATTCTGAGTCACTTGCAATTCCACATGAATTTCAGAGTCACCTTGTTAATTTTTACAAAGAAGCTAGGTTAGAATTCTGATAGGGATTGCATTGAATCTTTAGATCAATTTGAGAAATATTCCACCTTAAAATTAAGTCTTCCTGGGCTTCCCTGGTGGCGCAGTGGTTGAGAGTCCGCCTGCCGATACAGGGGACACGGGTTCGTGCCCCGGTCCGGGAGGATCCCACGTGCCGCGGGGTGGCTGGGCCCGTGAGACGTGGCCGCTGAGCCTGCGCGTCCGGAGCCTGTGCTCCGCAACGGGAGAGGCCACCACAGTGAGAGGCCCGCGTACCGCAACAACAACAACAAAAATTAAATCTTCCAATCTATGAAGATGAATAATTTCTATTTATTTAGATCATTTAAAATTTCTTTCAACAAAGTTTTGTAGTTTTCAGAGTCTGAGATTTGCACCTCATTGGTTACATTTATTCCTAAGTGTTTTATTCTTTTTATACTATTGTAAATGGAATTGTTCTCTTGATTTCATTTTCAGATTATTTATTGCAAGTGTATAGAAATACAACTGATTTTTTATACTGAGTGTATCTTGTGACCTTGCTGAATTCTAATAGTTTTAGTGGATTCCTTAGAATTGTGTCTATACAGGATCATGTCGCATGCAAATGGAAAGAGTTTACTTTTTTCTTTACAATCTGGATGCACTTTATTTCTTTTTCATCCCTAATTTCCTTGACAAGCACCTCCAATACAAAGTTGAATAGAAGTGGTGAGAGCAGACACTCTTACTTTGCTTCTGACCACAAGGAGAAGAAATCAGTCTTTCAAATTTAGCTGATTTTTCATGGTGCCCCTTATCACACTGAGGAATTTCACTGGTATTTCTAGTTTGTTGAAGTGTTTTTTTTTTAATTGAAGTATAGTTAATTTACAATGTCGTGTTAGTTTCGAGTGTACAACGAAGTGATTCAGTTATACATACATATATGTATATATATACACAAATCTATATATACACATTTGTTATGTATGTGTGCTTCTAATATGGCGAATGGTCCCCCCATTTATAGACCCTTCTTACCCGTTTCTTTGTACACGTGGACATTTTCGATATTCTTGACATTATACGCAGCAACTCTGGGTACTAGTCATCCTCCACCCACACCCAGGGGTACTTTGGGGGCTTGTTCACTTTATTTACTTGTGTTTTTGCTAGGGGACTGACTGGATTACTGTGGTGGCGTCTTTGCTTCCTCACCTCAATGTGAAGCCTCAGGGGGCACGGCCCTGGGTATGTCCACAGTCATGTTGGGATGGCAGTGTTTCAGGCAGGGCTCTCTTTGTCTCTTATTATCTGCACACTCTACTCACTTGTCAGTATTTGAGCTATATTCTGACGCTGTAGGAGGGCTCCTCCCTACAGTTTCTTTCCCCAATTCACTCCTGCAAACAACTCAGTCTTCAGTTTAACCTCTATAGCCAACGAATCCCCCAACCTCCTCCTAGGCACCCATCATCACGACCTCCACTGCTTGTGAGAGGGTCCTGAGGCTTGAACTTCTCCTCACTCTGTTTCAAAAGAAGGCAGCTCTTTGGGAAGAGAATACAAGGTGTTCCAGGGCCTCCTTTTCTCCTCCCAGGCAAAATCTCTGTGCCATGGCTCCGGAGCTGGGGACGAGACAGTGCGTGCTTCTCTCTGCGTGACACCACGGCTCTGGGAGCCTAATACTCAGTGCAGGAGACAGGGCAATACCCTCAGGTCTTGTTGGCTTCTCTCTGAGTGTGGAACCTCCATCTTTCCATATGAGACAAGGACAATCAAGACTCGTGTGCGTACATACACGTATTGTTAAATATATGTTAATAATTTACATATAATATATAATTATAAAATAATGTAACAATTTAAGCCATTTAATATATATATGTATTAATAATTTTGACCAGTTTTTCTGGGAAGGGGGTCTCATGCTGTCATGTCAGAGGTGGAACCTCATTTTTAAAGTGGCTTTGCACTATTGATACTATGTATAAAATAGACAGCTAATGAGAACAGACTGTATAGCACAGCGAACTCTACTTAATGCTCTGTGGTGACCTAAATGGGAAGGCAATCCAAAAAAAGAGGGGATATATGTATACGTATAGCTGATTCACTTTGCTGTACAGTAGAAACTGATACAACATTGTAAAAACTATACTCCAATAAAACTTAATTTTAAAAAATAAAAATAAATAAAAACTTGGATGGGAGGACAAAAAGAAAATCAGGCACATTTATCTAAATGTTATAATGCTACTCTTCTAGAAATTTGTTTCTTAACCATAAACTATGTGTGTCTTAAAATAAATAAATAAATAAAGTAAAGTGGATTTGCCTCCAGATGGGCTCTTAGTCCTATTCTCCAAAGCCAAAAATGTTTCTTTATATATGAACTATGTTATTGAGAGAGAGGTAATTGCAGATATCTTGTGCAACCTGAACGGCATGTTGCTCTAACTCATTGTCTCTAGTTATGTATTATTGAATGTAAGGGAGAAATTTGAGAAGTCGTGATGTGGAGCTTTCAAAATATAAGTGACTTCTCAGAGAAAAAGCAGATAGTTTGCTCAGAGCAGCTGGAGGTCTGTTTTGGGGGTGAGGGTCTGTGGCTGAACTTGGCTGTCAGTGACCTGAAGTTTGTCTGCCCATCTCTGACTCAGCATCCTTGACCCACACCTGATGCTCACTTTATAGGCTGTAGGTCTGAAATTGGTAAGGAAGGCTCAAGGATAGGATGGCTTTGCACATACGTAACTAATATAAAAGCTTATCTTATAATATTTTATTCTTTTAAGATGGGTCAAAATGTCACTGATCAAAGTACCCTGTGACAGTGTAAAGCGCCTGGTATTGAAATGGTAGCAGTGGAAAAACAAGGTCATAGAGGTTACAAACGTTTTCCACAGAGAGGGTATTTTTGGCAGCCTATGGATTTTGGTAGCTTGGGTGTGGGAGGGGAAGGATTGAGGAAGGCATGCTAACGAGATGAGCAGTGTACCTTTCGAAGAGGATCAACTTCAAGGAATCCAGGAGAGTCTAGAAAACATGAGGAAACTGAGGCACGTGTCTCCAGCATCAAACACGTCCTGAGGTGGCATGATTTTTACAAGCTAATGTCACTTAGGAATTCTCAGTGACTCTTTGGAGTCCACAGTAAATATTAGAAGACTGTGGTATCTTGAATCTCTGTTAATAAGATCTTTCTATGTAACTTTCTGCAGATTTTAAATATTTCCAGGAGGGCTGGAAGAGAAGAATATAACACATACCATGGCAGTATTCCACAGAACTACCTGCTGTGGAGAATTACTAAAAAAAAAATACGATGGAGTGAAACATTACTCTATTTAATTACTGTAAAAAATAAAATATAAAATACCAGTCAATTGCCCATGTCAAATTAGACTATAACTGTCGTTAACTCCTGAGAATTACTGAATAAATGTGGAAGTGCGGGGGTTGCACCATTCCTGCTCTCATTAAACCCCAGTGAACTCCCTGTCCTCTTATGTCAGATGTTCAACATTTTATCACCTTAAGTGTGAAGAGCCTCTCAGCTTTCCAGCACTAAACAAAGATAAATACTTAGAATTAAGTGTTTTCTTGAAGGTTTTAACTTCACACAATAGAGGGGGTAGATACATGGTATTTTTCCTGCTGTAGTTAGAGATGCATCAATGTTTGTTTAGAGAAACTGGTTCTTCTCAAACATAGCCCACAAATTGAGATAGAAACACTCCCAATTTATTGTCCAATATGTACATATACACACCTACTTGTATGCATACACAGATGCATACGTATATATACGTACATATATATATATCTATACACACATACACCTTATATATATGTGTGCCTGTTTGTATGTAAGCAAAAGGCCAACAGTATCTATTAAGTGACTATTCGTTACTTTACAGCTAACATAGTCCCATAATCTTTTCCATTATGTTTTATACCGCTCAGGACCCACAGGTCCTGTATAGAAAGGTTATCCAGCACCTTCCACTCTGCAGTATGACAGTGGCTCAATCAAGTTAAAGGATGACAAAGTGAGAACAAAGGAGAGAGCTGGGAAGGGCCGCAAGCCATTCAAAATTCATTTGTCAAATTGGAATGCCTTGAGTTGGCATGTGGTTCTTTCAAATAATAGTATGATTTTAGGAATCATTTTAATGCTTACTTCGTGACAAAGTGTCCAAGGTTCTCCTATTCACCATTCTCTCAATGGTCATCTGTGAATCTATTTTTATTTTAAAATAATATATGTGCAGCATATACTTCATTAGGAAGGACATTAAGAGAGGTTTTTGATGAGAATAAAGTGAATTCAGACATTTATTCCAAATAAGACCAGATGTTTTCCCAGGAGTCTTGCATTCCTAACCACAGGCCAGATTTGAGTGTTAGGTCTCAAAAACTAAACACACTGGGCTTAATGCAAATTAAATTAGAACGAGAAAAGTAATTATCCGGGACTTACAATGGCCAAGTAAAGAAACGAGATGACCGTCCTTCGTACACAGAGGTGCTGTTGATATGCTATTCACAAGGTACACTCCTTGGACAGATTTTTCTTGGTCTGTAGTTGTGAGCAGTCGTGCTGAGCTAGCCATGTCCTCTCAGGCTTCCTGTCCCCTTAGTCCTAAAGGTATACTTGAGAAAACAGCTGGATGGGCTCAAGGACTAACTTCCTTCACAAAAACCGCCTGACAGGAGATGTGGCTTACTTAATACATCCACAAAAATCAGCAGTGGCCTCTGTGCTGAAAATAGTCCTGCTAGGTGGGAGGCCAGTGGAGGCCAGGCTGACAAAATGTAGGGCAATCTCGGTCCAACAAACCATGCTGAAAAGATTTTCTGCTCTCCTTTCTCTTTTGACTTCTTTTTGTTTGTTTGTTTCCATAGGAATTTGGCAGGGAAGGGAGACGGAGGGGAGGGCAGCGATGATTTATTGCCTTTGCTTAACGTTGATTCATTTATTTATCCGAGCAAGTACTGATCTCACATCCTGAAGATTTACTGCACAGTTGAACAGGGTGGAGGATAATCCAGGGCACGCTGGTGGGAACCCATCGTAATGCTGAAATCTAAGTCTAGGTCTAATTCCCATGTAAATCAAGCTTGCTCTTGACATTGTTTTTGTGCTGTGGGAGACCCGATTTTGTTTGGGTTATATCTGAACTGACTGTATCGTAATAACAGGCCAGTCTATGACAGGATTAAACTTCATCTCCAGGAAGGCATTCAGTCTTAGAGGTACAGAATTTTAGACCTGGAAAAGTTACCTGATTTAAGTTCCTGACTTTATACATAGGAAACTAAGCAACTTGCCCAAGGTCACACAGCCCATTTACATCTCTCCCCAGATAACACAACAGGTTTTAGACTCTTGGAAGATGAACTTTTCACTAGACCACGAAAAGGGCCGGCTCTGAAAGCTAAGATTTCTTTGCCTTCAGACCTGGTTTGGACAGTTTTTCTTGAACAACCAGGACACTACAACAAGCTTCCTTGAATCTTTCAGTAGCCACGCATGACAGGAGGTACAGATCTCAAAGGGTAGCGCTCCGGGACACATCTTCTGATAACACGATTTTCCAGAAAATATTCTGCTTAGCTGCAAACATGGCATACGAGTCATCTAAGTTTGTTGTGGGGGGGGTACAGTCCTGAAAAGTGAACTTGTAGGTGCATAGTTAAGGAGCCACCAGAAAAAGCGATGGCACACCTTTCTATCTCTCTTCTGAACTCTTCTTTTCTTCCTCCATGATGGTAATGCATTTGAGCCAGGGAGAAATGGATGGGTAACTCTGCTCCACTTGTTTTATATTAAACTAGTATTTACGGACAGCTTTCCATGTATCTGACACTCATTTTTACCACACAAGCTTACTAAGAATCAAGGCTGAAATGAGGGGAGTTTAGTTTCCAGAGTAACAGAATTTTTGTGCAGGGAGATACGATAAGATCATCCCTATGTCTCTGTTGGGAAGCCAAGTGACACAAACATGAGGTCACTTATCCAGGGTATAGAACTGGGATTAGATTTTCTACAGTTTAGCCTGTTCTCCTTCTACCATACCAGTGTCTTCCTTATCTGATGTCTTCCTGAGTGAAACAGTGATTTCATAAGTGAGGACTTCTAAAGTTGAGGGGAAGGTCTATGGACTTGGGCTTTTTGGATACAACTAGTAAGTTTGCATTTACGTATGACTGATAGACATGCTTTCAAAACTGAAAACCTATCTTGTTACTCCTATCAAAGGGGAAACTATGGTAATAAGTTATAACAATTTAGTATTAAGATAAGTAAGACAATGATAGCATCTTGTAAATACACTTCCAAAGAGAGTAGAGAAATAGAGAACCTGCTGTGTGAGCCGAGAATTAAATTTAGATTCTGGCCCTTTAGGATTTTCCTATTAGACTTGGCCACTGAATTATGCAGAATTATACCCCTTCAGCACGGGACCGTGGGGTGAGACCCAGCGGCCACCTTGTCCTAACCCTTATTTCACGGATAAGGAAGATGATGCTCAGAGATTATGACTCGCCCAGGTCACACAGCCTTTTAGTGGTTTAGAGGCAAAGCTCATTGCTTCAAACGTAGGGTTGTCCACCCAGCGCTCTGCCCACATACAGTACTCCTTCTCTGCTCAACTATTCCAATATTCTCAAAAGTATGACCCACCTAAACATCTGGACATGGACATTTTCCTCCCAGACTCAAAGAGCTGGGGAACAGCTACATTGTTAGAAGGTAAGTTTGAAAGCTGAAATCTGTGGATTCGAGTGTTCCAGACTGAAGTTCCAGGCTGACTGTCCCTGGATTCAGTCAAACTCCCTTTCCTGAGAAACCTCCACTTCTAAGTAATAGTGAATGTGTTTAATTGCTGTACAGAATTTAGTCAGGTTCCTCCAAGGAGAATCTGAATCCCAGCAGGTAGCTGGACCAAACTACAATCTTTGCCTAATTTAAGCTTTCACTTAAAGTTTTTCTATAAAATATGAATTTGTGAATGGGAGTTGATGGCAAGAGGCTGGGGACTTTGAGGATATTGAATGAGCTGTCACATTACCATAACCTGATTTAGAGCCCCAGAAGGCAATTGTGACTGGAATTTTCTGGGCTGAAATGACGATGGGAGAGTTATACGTAGAGGTTATGACAGACTCAGCCTCCAGAGTGACTGTAAGGGCAACGGATTGTGACTGGAGGTGAAATTCATGGGTATGTAAAGGAATGCTTTCAGGAAAGGACATTACTGAGGCAAAGAGGGAGAGTTAAATTTGGAATTTTAAGGGCATAGAAAATTTCAGGATCAGAATAACTTATAGTGGGTGCATTGAATCATAAATCAGGAATTAAAAAAATACAGTCACACATCAGTCATCACGGTAAAGTAGCTGAGGCGTTGACTTAAATGATACTGTCTTAGAACATTTTAGGAGTAAAAGCTTCAATTTCCATGGGCAGTCTTTGGCCAAGACTTCACATTTTCAAACTAAGGGAGCAGTCTGGCTACTAGTTGGTAGATGCCTTATAATTGAACTCTCTGAAGCAGCAGCTCAGAAACCTCCCTGGTTAACAGGGAAATGTTTGCAGTGAACTTTGTACTCTCTCTAGCTTTAATGCCACACTATGGTTCTGAGGAGACACAAAGATGACCTCCCACCTCCCCGGAGGGTCACTAATTCTGCTTGGAAAGCACGGCCTTGGCCCGGGGCTAAGATCACTGATCTTCTTGATGGAGCAAATGGGGTCCAGAGACTTTGCGGCCTCAAACACAGGCAGGCGTGACATTGGTTGAGGGCTTGCTCTATGCCAAACACTTTTTTTAAAGTATTTTTACACATATTAACTAATTTAGGCTTCAGGATTCCTCTCTACAGTGGGCACTATTATCAGCTCCTGCTTAGAAATAAAGAACATTTAAATAACTTGCCCCGGGATGCGCAGGTAGGATGGAGTGGGCCTGGGGTTTGAACCCACACACTCCATAGCTCCGAAGTACATGGGGTACTATTGCTGGGTTTCTGGAATCCTTTCATCTACACCCAGTTCCTCTATTCTGATGGGGCACCTTTGTCCCTTCCTTCAGGCAGGGGGATCATGGTTCAAATGATAATTTGTCTTGTTCTTCCACATGTAAATCATGCCTTGGAAATACTGATATCACTGCAGGCATTTCCTTATTCATAAGCACAGTTTCTGAGTTGCTGCTTCAGATAGCTCAATTAACAAAAGATCTGCCATTACTTAGTGGTCAGCCTTCTCCTGTCAGACTGGGAATTCAAAGGCTAGACCCAAGGCTGATCATGGAAACAGAAGATTTAAGCTTTTGTCCCCCCAGAGTTCTAAAACTGTACTGTTTCATCAACATCTCAGTGACCTGACTAAATGTGATGTTTTAAAATTCATCATGAATGATATAATGTTCCTTCTCTGTGTTTTTCTGATCCTGAAATGATCTATGTTCTTAAAATGCCAAGTTTAACTCATTTTCGGTCCCAGAATTATTCCATTCTTCTCAACTCTATGGTCAAAAGAAACTCTTGGAAAAATAAGGATTAAAAACCAAAAAAGAAGGGAGATACAAATTCAGTAAGATAGCAAACAGATTCATGTCCAGACTCTTCATTCTAAACCAAATGATACCGCCCATACTTGCTTTTGACTGACCTTTCATTATCAGTCAGAACCAAAGCCAGCTCATGGTCTCCTGTGGTGTCTGGCCTGAAAAAATAAGTGCATACAACTCTATTATTGAGCAGGCCATTTTGATAAGGCTTTATTCATTCACATTTATTAATTCATTGAATATGTTTACTGAATTCCCAGTATGGCTGGTGCAGGAGAGTCTCTGCTCGAAGAGTTTGTAGTACAGCAGGACCACAAATCAATACCAGCCACGATGCAATGTAATGATTGAGATTACGAATAAGGAATTCTTTCTACAGTTTTCATCAATTTACTTATGTAACTGGGAAAAAAAATCAAAAGTATATGAATTACTCAGCTTAAGAACAATTGTATCTCAATAGCTCAGTTACAGGTTAGCTATTCGGAACCCAAAACACATTTTCTTAGATCACAGAAATTGCCGCTGAACAACATTTTTCTCTTCATTGGTCTCTACATTTAAGTCCTGGTGGCCATGAAGAGGGGGATGGTAAGAAAACAGAAAGAAGCGTAAGAAAGAGAATTCAGGGGCATGAAACGGTGGCAGTAACCTTGGCAAGTTCCCGCATCTCTCTGAGCCTCAGTTTCCTTTTCGCGCAAGAGATAGTATTCCCTAAATCTCGCGAGTACACAGCATCTCGCGGTGTCCAGTCCTGCTTCTCGAGCAGGAACTTTCTGCAGCTGCTCCATTTTCTAGTGCCCTAATTTACAGACCTCTCAACATCTTCATCTCCAACAGCCAAAGGGAGCCCATTCCCTCAGATTATCTTTCACCCAAATTACTCTCCTTTCCTTCCCAGCTATTCAAAACTCTGATTAACTCAGGCTTGTTGCTCACAGCTGGCTGTTAGGAGGAAAACAATCTGAACCAACTCACACAAATGCAGGAAGGGCTTGACAGTCTCTGAACTCTCCTAGAGTTAGTGACATTAAAAAAAAAAAAAAAACCCTGCTTATTATCCCAAAAGCATGTCTCAGTGAGGCAATTTCAGCCAGCCGGGCACAGTGGGGGAAAGATATTTTTGGGCTGGCGAAGGTCAGCTCGTTCTGTGCACCTGTCCCTGGTCAGCTCCATGCTGCATTTCCTTTTTCAGTCTCATTCCTTTCTTTACTTCTTTACCTCCAATTTCTCTAAAGCTTTCTGCCTGCCTGGAATGGCTTTTTTGGCAGTAGCACCAGGGGTTCCAAAGGTGAGGAGACAAGGGATGAAGGGGCGTTTGCACACGCCGTTGATATTTCTGAGTCTTTTATAGGTAGGGGGTGTCTCTCCTAGCGCGTCAGTTACCCTTTATGAATCTGTGATAATAGCTCTGGGATTGTTGAGATATGAGTTTGGAGAGCGATGTTCATTGGCCATGAAAGTACAAAATCATGGAACCTCTAAAGATTCTTAAATTTTGTAAGAATGATTGACTTACCAATATTTTCACCAAACTGCAAAACTGGCCTAGATCTTGGAGATTTCTTTTGTCCTAGTTCCTCACTTTAAAGACAAAGAGGGGACTTCCCTGGCGGTTCAGTGGTTAAGACTTCGCCTTCCAATGCAGGGGGGTGTGGGTTCGATCCCTGGTCAGGGAGCTAAGATCCCACATGCCTCGCGGTCAAAAAGCCAAAACATAAAACAGAAGCAACATTGTGACAAATTCAAAGACTTTAAAAATGGTCCACGTCAAAAAAAACTCTTTAAGGACAAGGGAACCAAATCCCAGAGAGGTAAACATGAATGCCCCCTGTAACTGCTCCTGTCTTATGTCCTTTTGCTCTTCGCAGAGCTGCCTGGAATAACAGTGGTGGGGTCTGTCCATAGTACTCACTTGAAAACAGGTCCCACCCAGATGTTAAGCTTCAGAAAGAAGGCGATGAGTAAGGGAAAGCAGAGGACCAGATCTATGGCATGTTGTCTGCGGCACGAGGCAAGACAGCGGGAAGGGAAACTTCCATTATTTCATGCCCAGACTGTTAACTAAAGGACCTCTCGATAACATCACTCAACTCCCTGCTTCTGGTTGGCAGTAGTGGTTGGAAATGGTGGAAATGGTACCAGAGCGATGGTTTGGGGAGCTCGCCCCATTTTGTACAGGACTGATGCATTACACCACGACCCCTGACGTTCCCTGCTGATTAAGGACAAAAATTGTAATTTGAAAAAAGAGGCTAAAACTCCTTGACTCTTTAATTCACAGACTGGGTAGGAGTATCATACAAGGTCCTCTATGTAAACATATTTCATAAACCGAAAGTGTACATAAACCCAAGATGCAATAAAATTTAAAAAAAGAAAGAAAATATATATGTTATCAATAAAACATAAGTCAAAGATGGAAAAAAATCAACGCAAGGCATTCCTCCTCTGCTGACCATCTTACCCATGGTTTTTTACTCCATCAGAATTGATTAAGTTTTCCTTCAGGCTGGCACAGTTCTCACGATGTCAATCCACTGGTAGAGGTTCAGTTTTTTTATGGCTGGGACTTAAATGCACTGCCAGGGGGAGCGTGGAGGGTCAGAATCAAAGCTCAATTGGTGTCTAGTTATCACTGCTCCTTCACATTGCTCAGAAAAGTGCAGGTCAGTGGGCAAATGCTCTAGTGCCTGCTGGGGATATCTGACCCCGAACACAGTGAAAAAATTAAATTAAGATTTTTATTGTACCCCCAGCAAAAACAGTTACTGAGCCAGTCAAACGGTAGCGTGACTGAAGCCTACGGTCATAATTGTGATGCGAGACAAGTTCTTAGAGCATGTACCTTCCTCATAATAAAATGTTTTAATTATATTACAGAATTCTTGCTCTTCCATGGAAAATGCTGTCATTTCTCCTGGTGAAGCCTTGAATTTCCACTTCTCTCTAGCTTGGCATTCGAATTTAATCGAACACTAATCACTGCAAAACAATTCAAGAACAAAGTAATTTTCATGGCTTTGTCCTTCAGGATATCTGTACTTGACCCGTGGTATCCAAATTTCCTATGTAGACAATGATAATTTCTCCATTATTTGAAATGTATATCAGATGTATGACTCAGCCAAGAGGATAGAACCCTGAGAATCCCACGTGGGATGGCCATCACCCCCACTGGGAAGGGCTCAGGCCACATCCCTCTTATTTCCTTGGCCTACACTCCACGAAGGGCTGAGAAGAGCATCTTCCACAGGCCCCAAAGGGGAGAAGGAGGGCTGGGGCGCCACTGGTACCCTCCCGGGAGCTCCATGTGTTACATATTTGCTATCTTCTTAATAATGCTTTGATGTAGTTTTGGTCTCTGTGTGTGTTTGTAAACCACTTCAAATCTTTTTCATGAGAAGCGCCGATGGAAAATGACCTTCTAAGACTTTTACATGGAAAATTGGATTTGTTCACCATTTTGCTCTCTTTACTTCCTAGTATTATGCTATGTGAGGATAATTCTTTGACACTTTGAGAATTTACATCCATTGTGCTTTGCTACTTTCAAGGGATTTATGCCTGGAGAGTGTGATCAGCTTCTAGAACGATTCCACCAAAACCTCATCCTCATATAACTTAGTTATTAGTACTGTTTACATTCTTGATGGAAATAAATATTTTCTGGATGTATAAACTTCGTGGGGGAAGATTAATGTCCAACGAGCAATGGTGATAATGCACCCTTCCTTAAAACTTTTACGCCAGACGTGTGTATTTGTCAAAATCCAGCCTATCTGAATTGTGGCTAGGCACTGTGAAAAACAAACAGGCGTAAAGCCCTCAAAGAGAGCTGGTTGTAGAACATACACTTGAATAGTGCCAACAATAACTAGGAAATCCTCCCAAGTTGATGATTTCCAAAATGCAAGCGATGTGGATCCGTTTGAAAAGGGATTCAGAACATCAAATACTTAATCTTCTTTTTTAAAGAATTGGTCTGTAAACATGATTCTCGGCCTTCTTATTATTTTTTCTTCCCTGTAGTCAGAAACAGAAGAGAGGTCTTGTTTCTCAGGATATTCTGAAATTTCAGTTTCAGATCCTTCTGAGAAACAGAAAGGGTGGAAGCAGGTGAAAACAAAGGGCCTTATTGTTGTGAATCTTTTAAAAAGAGTTTTCTTTTAACTATAAGAACGATTCGATCTTGCATTCGATCTGAATTTGGGGCCTCAGGGGCCAATAGTCATTGCAAAGCATTGGGTCGTAGAAAGGTGGTGCCCGTTCCTCCACCTCTGACCTTGAGGCTGCGCCTCTTTCCACGGAGGGGACCCCGCAAACAGAGCAAGGGGCCCGGAGGTCCGTCGGAAGCCAGCGAGTTACGTGTCAACCCCGCAAACCTCAACGCCCACGATGCAGTCTGTCTACAAATCTGTTGATTCCGCTTGCAAAGCCGCTCTTGGGTCGCTGTGTCCTCCCCGCTCAGGGTCATCCGCCAAGTCCAAGCTCCCCGCTGTGCTGTTCAAACTGCCCGCCCACGAGGAAGGCAGCTCCGTGCACCGGAACCGGGCGGCCTCCATCCTGAGGTCTGAGAGATTGTGGAGAGATGCTCAACTAGAGATGATGCTTCTCCCACTGCCACCGCTTCTCTCCGGGGACACCTAAGCGCTCCCGTCGCCCGCGGGACAGGGTCTCACGTCCTCAGTCCCCGTGGCCGCGCTTGTTCTGCCTTCCCCACTCCCGCATCCCGGCCGTGCACCTCCCGTCTCCTCGAAACAGGACCTTCCGCTCTGGGCCCTTGAGATCTGTGGTTCAGGGTAAAGAAAAGAGGAGGTTGAAAGTGAAAACTTAAAGAACTATTTGGATAAAGACTCCATGAGCTAGTGGGCCACACACCATTAAAAACTGGAACGTGAAATCTCCCTCGATTTCCACAGAATTTACCTGTTCATCTAATGTGGGCGTGCTGGAGAAGTTATTTAGGATGTGTTTATAATTTTGCAAGTTTCTGTTTGGAAGCAGGGCAGCTCTGTGGAAAAAAAAACCTTAGTGACTGAAAGGAAGACATTTGACTGGGTTCCTGTGTCTAATGTGTTGCTCTAAATTCCTGACCTGGTTTCATAAATCTTCCTCGTTATAGGCACAACTGTCCACGTTTCATTTTCGGTGGACAGCTCAATATCCTGCTCACTGTTTTTAATGCGTGCTGGGTCGGACTAGTCGATACAAGCCCGGAACTGTGAATCGATTAGTCACTGACCAATTGAAACTGGTTTCTTGAAAAAGTGACCACAGTCAAGGGCACGTCCAGCATTTATATTTGTGGATTGTGTCTTTGGGATGATTAAGTGGTTGGAAGCAGGAACCCTGGGACTCACCTTGAAAATGCATTTGCATGGCAAGCGCACTGTGTCTTGTGTAGATTTGACGTTTGTCTGCGGTGAGTGACTTTACAGGGAGCCGAAGGACGTTACAGGGAGACTCAAGCCCCGAGCCCAGCCCCAGCCATTTCTACATTTAGCAAAATAGGTTAGACATTTCCCCTTCAGTGCATCACTGCCCCAATATCATAACCACTTGTTTTACCTCCTAATTGTTTTATCTTTTGAGGTATGCTTATCTCAGATGGCTGTGTGTGCTATCGGCAACTCCTGGGAGGAACTGCAGCTCACACCCGCCTCTTTCTGAGCTTCTGCTACCTTGTTTTATATCTAGCTGAATTGCAATAAGTATTTTATGGCTGAATTAATGGTTACTTTGTAAAAATGTCTGCTCAGCATAGGAGCTGGCTTGTCTCCACGTGCTGGGTCCCGGGGTGTCAGAGTCAAAGAGAGTCTCAAAAGGGGAATTTAAATAAAGTTTGTTTCTCGGAGATCTTGTTTTTGGTATTTAATTTTAGTTTTTAGGCCTTATTACAGAAGTCCTGAAGATTAGTTTCAAATTATCCTGACAGTTGAGAGCTTAGATGATTCGTCAAGCGTACAGATTCAGAGCTGGAGGACCTGGGAGGGTGAGTCTCGTCCCAAGGCTCAGAGCTTGCCGGTGTCCGAAGATTTAGAACCTGGACGCATCACTTCCTTTCTGGGAATTTTGCCTTATGTGGGAAATGAACATTAACACAGCTGAGTCTCTCTTCTCTAGTTTTAGCCCTGGCTCCATGGCAGCTTTTTCCTAGAGATAGCTAACAATAAAAGTTCAGCTTTGATTGTATTTAAAAGGATACTAATTAAAACCCGGGACAGATGACAAAGTCTCTGGGCGGTAAGGACCTTTATATCAGTGTGTGAATTCAGAGATGAGGGTCCGGTTCATTCTAATCCTCCATGTGAAAGAGTCACTGGGTCCACCCTGCCTCCTACCTGGGGAGAATAGAAAGGATACCTCTGAAGGAAATACCTCAGCTTTAGAAATTAATTAATTTTATTATCCGTAACAGGAAGATAAATATTTAAGATACATATTTAGTATACTTGGCAATTTAACTCTGTAATTTCTCTCTCTTGTTTATTTCTAAACCCAAAGGGCTAACTAAACAGTTCTTACCTGGGGCTTCTGACCACAGCCCTGACATTCTCCATAAGAACTGGCACTAGTTTCTCAATGGGAGTTGGCAGACAAGGATGCCTGTCCCCCTAACATGTGTCTCTCTTTGTTTCTTAAATTATTTTTGATAATTTTAGTGTGGCTACTAATATTGGCAAATACAAAGCACATTTAAAACTGAGAATTTCTCCCTCTTTAATTTCTTGATCAGGTTTTATTTCAAAAAATGTGGAAATGAACTGAAATAATAGATCAATACATTGATTCCATTACATGTGACAAACGTCACCTTGAAAATAAAATTTTGAACAAAATAGTGCCATTTGCAGCAACATGGATGGGTTTTGCTAATTGAAAGGCTCTGATTCTTAGTCAATGTTAACACCTGTCGAATACCAACCAAACATCTTAGTGTTAACCCAGGTGGTGGCATATTGGTTGATTGCAGAAATAGTTCATGAAGCATGAACAAGAAGGCAAAAATTAGTTATTGCTTACTGGGTTTGAATGAATAATTACTCTAGTTTCCATGAGCTTCAAATGAGAATAGTTTTCAAAGTGAAACTGTCCAGAAAAGAGTCTCAGTAGTTTGCGGGCAGTGATTTTGTAAGAGAACATAGAAGGATGTTTATTTTAACATCTATCATTCTACCTGTGCTTAAAATTGTGTATACTACTGCTTAAGGCACCAACCTTCATCTTCTCTGAGGGATAATATTCAGGAAAATAGTAAAAGAGTGGCACATGGGACTTAGAACATTTTCTAAGCCATCCCTCTGAGGTCTTTGTGAACACTTCATCCACAGATTTATGTGTTTATTGTATCTATTCTATTTATTTATAGCTCTCCTTATTTCACAAAGGATTTGCTCAAGAATTATTTCAGCATATAATAAAAATTAGAGAGGGACTTCCCGGGCGGTCCAGTGGTTAAGGTTCCATTCTTTCACTGAAGTGGGTGCAGGTTCCATCCCTGACACGGGAACTAAGGCCCCGCATGCCGCATGGCACGTCCGAAAAAAAAAAAAAAAAGAAATGAGGGTGTGAAAAAATACTTTAAGAAAATAAAAATGAATAAACACGACATATGTGTTTTTTAAAACTTGGAAGATATTTATATTTATTTTTACTTTCTCACATCACCAGTCATGGATATGAGTGGCTAAATCTTCTATGTCTATCAGGAAAACATAGCACTATTGAGTGACTATTACATCCTATGGAGAACTCTCAATCTTTGGTCTGACATATGTGTTTCAAACTTAAATTTTTTAAAGGAAAAAACATCTATACCTGCTATTATGGGATTAAGGGATTGCTTCTAACAATTAGAACACCAGAGAAGTGACGCTGGGTGACCTGTGAGCTCCTGCACTCGTGGGAAGACAAACCTTGGAAGCCCTGAGCCGACACCTAAGAAGTCTTGCTTCTTTGAACATGCCATGCTGGAGAGAGATCCCATGGAGCGACACAGAGGAACAGGAGGGGATGCCGAGGAATCCAGCTGTTTGGGTCTTCCCAGCCCTGGCACCAGACAGATGAGGAGACCCCTGGCCATATCCTAGCCTGAGCAACTACCTGACTGCATCACCAGGAAGGCGCCAGAAATAGGATGGGCCAGCCAAGCCACTCTGGACGTCTGACCTCCAGAAACTGAGATGGTAAATGATGATTGTTGTTTTAAACCACCAAGTTTTGGATGATTTGTTTGGGCAGTTTGGACACCTGGAACTGCACCACACTGAGTTGGGTAATTGTAGGGGGTTTTAAAGGCCAAAGTAATGAATGCTCCAAACTTGCAAAGGTTGAATCATCAGGAAAATGTCTTTTAAACGCCATAGATCTTTCATTGCGCCTTTGCTGGGGCTAGAGAACAATTTGGAATGTATCTAGGAGAGCCTCTTCAAAGCCTCTGATGACAGCTATTGGCTGGGTCGGGGTCAATCCTGGTCTGGTTTAATTTTGGAAAATTGTAGCAACTCGCCTTCTGGCTTAGGGCCTGGTCAACACTGAGCTCTTGATCGGTGACTCTGTGCGTGTGTATGTGTCTGTGTGTCTGTGTGCGTCTGTATGTTTTGTGTATTTTCCTGTTTTATCTTAAGGCATAAATAATAGTACTTTGGTTGCTTTATGTACAAAGTGCCAAGTTTCTAGGAAGAAAGTATTGTTTATCAGCTTTAAAACAGATGTGGGAGAATTCTGAGAAAAAGAATGAATAAAACCAAAAGAAACAAAAACCTGCCATGTTTTCCCTTTATCATAAGAATTGTAAAAATAAAATTTAGTGGTCTAAAGGCCTAACTGAAATGTTAGAATAAACTGGTGGGAACTGTCACAATTACTCATACAACTAGAGCGTAAACTAAGATGATAACGATTTTAAAAATCTAATCTAATTGACAATTGTCACCAAATCTTATTCCTTCCAGGGCAGGCTAGTGTGCGTGATGGTGGTCAATTCACTCTAAATTAAAAACAAAATCCTATCCCCCAAAGATAAAATTATTTGTAGTACGAGTAAAGAGTGTTCTATTTCCTGAGTGGTGTGGGATTTCCCTTACACAGTTTTGATGCCTTCTGGGAAAAGATGCACAGAGCACGATGGCAGAAATCTTTCCTGGTCCAAACCTCCCCTCCTCATCAGGGAATACAATGTGTTCGGGCAACCATCCCGTTGCTGCCTTAATTGGTTCACGTGAGCAAAAAAATGGACTGCGTTGGTGACGGTTAAAAGAGGTATATGTTGAAAGCACTGATCAAGAAACGACTATTTTCCCAAACAGTAAAACAAAGAGAATTATTATTAAAATGTTATTTTAGGTATAAGGGTTAATCTATTTACTATAAACCGTGTATTTCATAGACACGTAGCAGGTTCCGTATTCGCTAAATATTTGCCATGGTTGATGCGCTGTCTTCGCATTGGGATTGGCTGTCCTGCCCAAGCATCGCTCAGCAGAGTCACCTCCAGAAAACGTGTGCACTTTCCAGTGCTGGCTGCCAGGTCGTAAGGAATGTCATCCCCAGGCAACTCTCTCTACATCCCCCTCATTCTGGACAGAGCAAGGTCTACATTTCCAATTTTCATAATTGTAAAGAAGTGTTTCATGCTGGCCTATAAAATCCAATAATTTAAAAAATCAAATACTGGGAAATTTTGACGTAGAATGACAGGTGATCAATAATTAGGTTGAAAGAATATTGTCCTCATTAAACAAATGTTTTCAGAGATTTGCTAAACATTTACTATGAAGACTTTTCACTGCAAGGAACAAAAGGGGGTCATTGGTTTTTTCACAAAGACCGTGGTTTTAGGAACAAGGCTGGATGGATTTAGAGATGCTCTCAGTACAGACCCTCACAATGTTTTGAGGGGGTAAGACCTGAAATCCAGCATGTGAATGGTATGTTCTATAAAAGACGCTCAGAGAACATGCTTTGGGTACTTCTATTAATGACAGCTCATCTTTATTGATCTCTATGCAAAGCATTCACCTGAGAACTTTACACTATTTCTTTTGACCCTTATGAAAGCCCTGAGGTCATTGTTATTATCTCCATTTTAGAGATGATGAAAACTGAGGTATGGAGAAGTTAAGCGATTTGCTAACTGTCACAGAGTCACCCGGGAGAGCCAGGATTTCCATCCAGGCAATTGGGCTCCAGACGCTGCCACCCCTGTATCTTCCATCTGTGGAGTAGGGTAGTGACTTCTAGTGGCAACGGTGGTCAGGGAGGGAAGAGGTGGTGATTGTAACGAAAACAAAACGCAAACAGGAAAGCTTTCCTCCAGGTAATTTTCAGTCCTTCTTTCATACGCAGGAGGGGAAATTCATCCTGCTTCTTACTTGGAAATACGGTCCCTGAGTGTGAAGACATTCTTTATAAACCCAATTTACAACAGCCTCAAGCTGTTCTGAACTTGCGAATACTGCGTGGCTGACTCAGACTGACAGTGATGAACATATTTTGGCTGACACTTCACCAAAATTTGGGTTATTTATCTCATTAATATTTTTCTTTAGGCAAAATCTATTTGTAATGCCCTTTCCATTTATAAAATGGAAATGTTTCCCGAGTCAGATGACCCTCTGTGACAGGCAACAGAGAAACAGAAGACAGGTGGTTTAGATGCCCTCTTAGCACCACTTAAAAAATGCAATCTCTTTGTAAAAAGATGTAAGTCTGATTGGGGGCCTGTGTACCATTTTGGTTTTCTGAGCAGAAGTTGCCTGCATTTCTAAAGCAGGATTCCTGCCAAGCACAGCCCTATTCCAAACACAGCTCCCGAGAGCAGGGATGTGACCAAGCTGTCACACCCGTGTCCCTTTCCACCGATCAGGCTTCTCAAGGTATGAGATGAAAGCTACAATCCACCCCTGAAACAGACATTTGGGCTCCTGGTGCTGTTGCTGTTTCATTCTTTTTTTTTTATAACTCCCCTCATAGGCTGCCTTATTGAGAATCTTATAAATAAGTCTTGTGATATATCCTTTCCATCAAGAAGATTGAAATATACTGAAAATCCAAAGATGAACTCTGAATATATTTTTCTAAAAGTCTGAATATGGTTTTAAAAAGTATTATCAGGGCAGACTTGTTACTCAGCCCCAGGTGTGGGCTTCTGCATCCTAGTTTGAGCATGTCCATGCGTGCAGAAGAAGTTGGAGGAGATTAGATTTAAGAAAGAAAAACAAGGGCTTCCCTGGTGGCGCAGTGGTTGAGAGTCCGCCTGCCGATGCAGGGGACGCGGGTTCGTGCCCCAGTCTGGGAAGATCCCACATGCCGCGGAGTGGCTGGCCCGTGACCCATGGCTGCTGAGCCTGCGCGTCCGGACCCTGTGCTCCGCAACGGGAGAGGCCACAGCAGTGAGAGGCCCGCATAGCGCAAA
>NW_020172293.1:718514-927946 GCF_003031525.2 Neophocaena asiaeorientalis asiaeorientalis | reverse complement strand
AAAAAAAAAAAAAAAAAAAAAAAAAAAGAAAGAAAGAAAAACAAAACCGTTCTTGAAAAGGAACATTCCTAAAGAGGAAATTCACAGTGAGTCCTTACGAAAAGTTTAGTTGTCAAGATGTCTCAAGCAACAAATGTCAAGTTTATCACCATTACCTGGATAAGTTAGCCAGAAGGATTTTGAAGATCTGAAAGCATTACCTCACCTTCACCTTGTTTACGGGTCAACACCGATAAACAAAGATCTAGGGAACTGCTTTTCTTAAGTCCTCAGCATTTTAGATGTCTTCTCCCTGACGGCACTCCAGAAAACTGCAGAATAGTGATTGTCATCCTTGGAGACGTGAAATGTCATGTTAAGGGAGGATCCACAGAGTACTTCCATGATGCAGGTCACGTCTTCAGGGCACTTTAACCAAGCCCAAGAGGAGGCAGGTAATCATCCTCCATTTGGTGTTTGGTCAGGGACCCTCCCGGGAACTGCTGTGTCCCTTCCGTGTGTCTGGTGCTCGTTTCCCTATTGTTCACAGTCACACACACACACACACGCACGCGCGCGCGCGCACCCCCAGCCCTGGCTGCTCTGGCTTTGGTGGTGCGTCAGTATCTCCGTATATGGTGAACCAGGTGGGGAAGTGTTAAGTTTGAAGGGTGAAGTGCTGAGGTTCCGTGGGAGGGACAAGCAGAGGTTCTGTTCCAGGGCTTGTGAAGGGGGGACCTTGGCAAGGGGGCTCCCAGGGATGCACGTCTGGAGCTGAGGCCTTGTGGGAGGTGGGCAGGGGAGAGGATCTTCAAAGGTCAGAGGACTTAGCGCCTTAACCACCAGATTAAAATATGGTTTTACAAACTGGTGTGGTGTGTGGCACCATGGAGAGCCGACGTTGGGCGTGTTAGCTTCACTTCTGGTAAACCTCTGAGGACGTGAGGCCCACAGGCAGTAGAAATAAATTCCAAATAATGAGCAGAGATAAGCAACAAGGACCTACTGTATAGCACAGGGAACTCAGTATTATGCCATAACCTATATGGGAAAAGAATCTGAAAAAGAATGAATATATATATATGTGTAACCGAATTATTGTGCTGTATACTTGAAACACATTGTAAATCAACTCCACTCCAATAAAAATTTTAAAAAATACGCAGAGTAACTATCAGAAAAAAAAGTCCTCATTTCAAAATGGGGATATTTTTTTCAAAAAAAATCTCTCTCCCATGCTTACAAGGCCTCAAATTTATAATTTGCAAATTCCTTTTTTTAAAAAGCACTAGCTTTTCTTCGCAGTCCTTAGTAGATGCCAGGCCTGTGCTAAGCGCTTTACATAGTGCCAAGAAACCCATCGCACTAGTGTCCCAGTAAACAGCCATAGTCACATGGAGGAGATGTTCCTGGTCACATAGAGGAGTTGTTCTTTGAAAAGTTATATTCTAACAGATTTTACATTCTCTTTTGTATCTAAGTGCACCAAAGGAAGGCGAAAATTCTAACTGGAAATGTTTTCAGTAAAATTCATTCTCAATGATAAAATTAGGTAGCCTTCTTTTCGTAGACGATTTTTCTTCAAGATCACACAGGGGTTTTCAAATACATTGTCTTGAATGTCAAGTTTAATTCTTCGGTGCTGGATTAAAGACAAGACTATAGCAAATTACAAAAGTGTTCAGATAATAACCACCCACTAGAAGACGAAAGGATTGGCTTTGAATTGGAAAGATTTAAGGGACTATACTCATTTAATCCTAAAAGAATGGTTATTTAATGATAACCTTCATGCGTGGTTGCTACACAGGAAATGGCCAGTAACAGTTTCCTGTCTTTATTTGAAAAAATAATAGGAAGACATGAAATTAAGCAACAGCATAACGATTGAATTCAGACTTTAAAAAGGACCTTGACCGAGGGATTATTACATATGTGGAAGGGACTCAGAGTGTCTTCACTACAGGTTAATCAAGGGTAAGATAGGCCACTGTCTAGCTGCCTATTTTAGATGTGGTCTTATCTGACAACAACAAGATTAATTTAGTAAATTCAAAGGCTTTAGTAAGTTACTCAGGCTTCTGATACTTTAGTTTATTCTATTTTATGTTATTTTGGCATTTCAACTTGTGAAACATACTAGTAAAAGGCATTGGAGCAAGGAAATAAATTGTCAGTTAGAACCATTTAAAAAAATTCATTTTTGTATATGGCTGGTCTGAAACAGCCTCTTCCATTTATAGCAGGCAGGGTAATCTCTGAGATAAATGGCATGTTCAGATTTTCATTTGCAATGATTTTTTTAAAATGATCTCCTAAAAGAAATTGGGAGAAGATCAGTTAATCAGTCAGTGTGATTGACTCCTTAAAATAAATAATATTTCACAATATTAGAATTTTGGATTAGTAGTCTTTATGACTACAATGGAGTGCTTGGAATAAAATTTAAAGATAACGTGTAACTAGATGATACATTCTTTTTTTAAAATAACTTTTTTTTAGAAGAGTTTTAGATTTGCAGAAAAACTGTGAGAATAGTCCAAGAGTTCCCAGATATCCCAGTCTCCTCTATTAAAAATGTCTTACATTAGTTGGCTCATTTATTACAATTAATGAATCAATACTTATATATTATTGTTATCTAAAGACCATCTCTTATTTGGATTTTCTCAGTTTTCATCTAGAATCTCATCCAGGACGTCATGTCGTCATGTCTACTTAGGCTCATCTGGGCTATGACAGTTTCTCAGACTTCCCTTGTTTAGATGACCCTGAGAGTGTTGAGGAGTACTGGTCAGATATTTTGTAGAATGCCCCTTAAATGGGGTTTCTCTGTTCGTTTTTCTCATGATCAGCCCAAGGTTATGGATTGTGGGCAGGAAGGTCACAGGGGTAAAATGCCATTTTTACGATCTCCTATCCCGGGCACATACCGTCAATACGACTAATCACTGTTATGTTGACCTTGAAAGCCTGGCTGAGGTCGTGTTTGTCAGGTTCGTCCACTGCATAGTTACTCTTTTTTTTCCTCTTTGGAGGGAAGTCATGATGTGCAGCCCACACTTCAGGAGAGGGATGTTACCTTCCGCTCCTCAGGAGCAGAACATCTACATAAATTATTTGGTATTCTTCTGCATGGGAGGTATATTTCTTCTACCTCCTTTATTTGTTCAATCATATGTTTACATCAAAATAGACTCATAGACATTTATTTTAGCTTTTATAATAATCCAGTAGTACGTTACTTATTTTTTGTGCAAATTGTTCCAGCTTTGGTAACTGGGAGCTCTGTAGGTTGGCTTCTGTACTCCTTTGACCTACTCCCATCACTGATTTTACTTTGGACTCTCCTTACTTTACTCCACTCATGTGTTTCCTGCCTCAGCCCTAGAACCAGTGATTTCTCCAAGTATTGCTGGTTTCTTTTATTGGAAAATCGTATTAGAAACCAAGATTGGGTACTGGGCGTGCTCACTGCCACCGTGTGTTCTTGCTTCTAGGTCCACTGAGGTAACAGAGGAAGGAAATATATGTATGTATACTAACGGCTTATGCACACATATTTATAAATATTTATATATGTAGCCATGTGTATCTATATATATTAAGCTAGATATGACTTCATACTTATGTCTTTGACTCTAGTCTTTTACCACATAGATCATTACAACCTCTCCTAGCTTACTTGTAAACTTTAAATCTTATGGAGAGCAACCTGGCTTCCACCATCACCATTCGTATTCAGTTGTTCACTTCTAGTAAACATATACAGCAGTACCAGAAGTGTTAACCTAGGCTCCTGTGGGAAACCACTCATCAGCTAGACTACAGTGCTTACCTGCAGTTCCATTTGCCTTCAGTCTCACTGAGTCCACACATTTGCAGTTACTGAGGTCAGCCCCTTTATCCCCCAGCCCGCTCAGTGAAGTTGTTTTATACATTTGTAGAGTTAGATTCTTTTCTTTCCCTTTTTGTTTTCTATCCTGGTACCTGCCAAATTCCTGAACAACTTTTTTAAATTAGATGCATTAAGGTCACACTTAGTGCTGTAACCTTCAGTGGGTTTTGACAAATGCGTCATGTATCCACAGCTACATGGTCATACAGAATAGCTTCACTGGTCTAAAATGTCCCATGGGGTCCACGCTTGCCATGCTTCGCTCGTTCTCCAGACTCATGGCAGCTGCTGATCTTTTAACTATTATTGTAGTTTTGCTTTCTCTGTAATGCAATTGAATTGAAATAAGATGATATTACCTCATTCAGGCTGGCTTCTTTTGTTTATCATATGAATTTAAGATTCCTCCATGTGTTTTCATGACTTGAGACCGCATTTATCATTACAGCTGAGTAAAATTCCCTTGTATGGAGATACGTAATTAGTTTATCCATTTATGTATTGAAGAACATCCTGGTTACTTCCAGTTTTGTTGATTATGAGTAAAACTGCTGTAAACAATCACGTGCAGGTTTTTGTGGTGGGGTAAATATCTAAAAGTATGACTGTTGGATCATCTGATAAGACTATGATTAGCTTTGTAAGAAAACCAACAAACCACCTTCCAAAGTGACTGTCATTTTCACTGCCACCAGCAATGACTGAGAGTTCCTGTTACTCTGCCTCCAAACCATCATTTGGTATTGCCAGATTTTGGGATTTCTGGCATTTTAATTGCTATTTGGTGGTATCTCAATACTGTTTTAATTTGCAATTCTTTAAGGATTGTTGGTGATGAGCAAATTTTCTTATCCTTATTTTCTATCTGTGTATCTTCTTTCATGAGGTGCCTGTTCAGATCTTTTGACTGTTTTTTTTTTTAATTGGGCTGGTTTTTTTCTTTTTGTTTTTTGTTTTTTGGATACAAGCCCCTTATTAGATACAAGTTTTGTAAATATTTTCTGCCAGTGTGTGACTTGTCTTTCTATTCTCTTAACAATGTCTTTTACAGAGCAAATGTCTTTCATTTTAATACTGCCGAATTTGTCACTTTTTTTTAACATGGATCACACTGTTGGTGTTATATCAATAAACTTATTGCCAAATTCAAGATGACATAAAATTTCTCCTATGTTTTCTTCTAGAAGTTTTATTGGGTTTTTTTGGTTTGTTTTTTGTGGGGTTTTTTTGCAGTACGCAGGCCTCTCACTGTTGTGGCCTCTCCCGTTGCGGAGCACAGGCTCCGGACACACAGGCTCAGCGGCCATGGCCCATGGGCCCAGCCACTCTGTGGCAGGTGAGATCCTCCCGGACCGGGGCACAAACCCACATCCCCTGCATCGGTAGGCAGACTCTCAACCACTGCGCCATCAGGGAAGCCCCCTAGAAGTTTTATTGTTTTGCATCTTCTTTTAGTTCTATGATCCATTTTGAGTTAATTTTTGTGAGAGGGATAAATCAGTGTCTAGGTTCTTTTTTTTTTGCACAATTGTTGCAGAACCATTTGCTGAAAAAACTACCTTTTCTCCATTGAATTTCCTTTGCTCTTTTTTCAAATATTGGTTGACCTTGTCTTTTGATTGAGAAGTTACATCAAGAAATATCAATTATTGGAGGACCTTCAAGATGGCAAAGGAGTTTGCTGTCTGCAACTGACTAGTTTCTGATTTTTATGTTTGTCTTAGTATAGATTTTATGCTTCTTATCATTGGTAGATTTATTGGTTTGTTTGCTCTCTTCTGTTTTTAATTACTTAAAAATTTTCTTTCAAATTTTTTTTTATTTTAATAACTTTATTTTTATTTCTTTTTTTCCTCCCTTTTCTTCTGAGCCCTGTGGCTGACAGGGTCTTGGTGCTCCAGCCAGGTGTAAGGGTGAGCCTCTGAGGTGGGAGAGCCGAGTTCAGGACATTGGTCCACCAGAGACCTCCCGGCCCCACGTAATATCAATCAGCGAGAGCTCTCCCAGAGATCTCCGTCTCAACGCTAAGACCCAGCTCCACTCAACGATGAGCAAGCTACAGTGCTGGACACCCCATGCCAAACAACTAGCAAGACAAGACCCCAACCCCACCCATTAGCAGAGAGGCTGCCTAAAATCATAATAAGTTCACAGACACTAAAAAACACACCACCAGATGCGGTCTTGCCCACCAGAAAGACAAGATCCAGCCTCATCCACCAGAACACAATCACCAGTCCCCTCAACCAGGAAACCTGCACAACCCACTGAACCAACCTTACTCACTGGGGGCAGACACCAAAAACAACAGGAACTATGAACCTGCAGCCTGCGAAAAGGAGACCCCAAACACAGTTAAGCAAAATGAGAAGACAGAGTAATACACAGCAGATGAAGGAGCAAAGTAAAAATCCACCAGACCAAACAAATGAAGAGAAAATAGACAGTCTAACCTAAAAATAATTCAGAGTAACGATAGTAAAGATGATCCCAAATCTTGGAAATAGAAGGGAGAAAATACAAGAAACGCTTAACAAGGGTCTAGAAGAACTAAAGAGCAAACAAACAATGATGAGCAGCACAATAAACGAAATGAAAAATTCCCTAGAAGGATCAATAGCAGAATAACTGAGGCAGAAGAACGGATAAATGACCTGGAAGATAAAATAGTGGAAATAACTACCACAGAGTGGAATAAAGAAAAAAGAATGAAAAGAATTGAGGACAGTCTCAGAGACCTCTGGGACATTAAAAGCTCTGACATTCAAATTGTACGGGCCCCAGAAGAAGAAGAGAAAAAGGGACTGAGAAAATATTTGAAGAGATAATAGTTGAAAAATTCCCTAATATAGGAAAGGAAATAGTCAATCAAGTCCAGGAAGCACAGAGAGTCGTATACAGCATAAATCCAAGGAGAAACACGCCAGGACACATATTAATCAAAGTATCAAAAATTAAATACAAAGAAAAAATATTAAAAGCAGTAATGGAACAGCAACAAATAACATACAAGGGAATCCCCATAAAGTTAACAGCTGATCTTTCAGCAGAAACTCTGCAAGCCAGAAGGGAGTGGCAAGACATATTTAAAGTGATGAAAGGGAAAAACCTACAACCAAGATTGCCCAGCAAGGATCTCATTCAGATTCGATGGAGAAATTAAAACCTTTATGCACAAGCAAAAGCTAAGAGAATTCAGCACCACCAAACCAGCTTTACAACAAATTCTAAAGGAACTTCTCTAGGCAGGAAACACAACAGAAGAAAAAGACCTACAATAACAAACAAAACTTAAGAAAATGGTAATAGGAATGTACATATTAATAATTACCTTAAATGTAAATGGATTAAATGTTCCGACCAAAAGACATAGACTGGCTGAATGGATACAAAAACAAGACTTGTATATATGCTGTCTACAAGAGGTTCACTTCAGACCATAGGGACATATACAGACTGAAAGTGAGGGGATGGAAAAAGATATTCAATGCAAACAGAAATCAAAAGAAAGGTGGAGTAGCAATTCTCATATCAGACAAAATAGACTTTAAAACAAAGACTATTACAAGAGACAAAGAAGGACACTACATAATGATCAAGGCATCAATCCAAGAAGATATAACAATGTAAATATTTATACACCCAACATAGGAGCACCTCAGTACATAAGGCAAATGCTAACAGCCATAAAATGGGAAATTGACAGTTACACAATCATAGTAGGAGACTTTAACACCTCACTTTCACCAATGGACAGATCATCCAAAATGAAAATACATAAGGAAACACAAGCATTAAATGATACATTAAACAAGATGGACTTAATTGATATTTATAGGACAGTCCATCCCAAAACATCAGAACACACTTTCTTCTCAAGTGCTCATGGAACATTTTCCAAGATAGATCATATCTTGGGTCACAGATCAAGCCTTGGTAAATTTAAGAAAATTGAGATCATAGCAAGTATTTTTCTGATCACAATGCTATGAGACTAGATATCAATTACAGGAAAAAAATCTGTAAACAGTACAAACACATGGAGGCTAAACAATACACTACTAAATAACCAAGAGATCACTGAAGAAATCAAAGAGGAAATAAAAAATACCTAGAGGGCTTCCCTGGTGGCGCAGTGATTGAGAGTCCACCTGCCGATGCAGGGGACACGGGTTCGTGCCCTGGTCTGGGAAGATCCCACATGCCGCGGAGCGGCTAGGCCCGTGAACCATGGCCGCTGAGCCTGCGTGTCCGGAGCCTGTGCTCTGCAACAGGAGAGGCCACAACAGTGAGAGGCCCGCATACCACAAAAAAAAAAACAAAAAAAAAACCACAAATGACAATGAAAACACGACGACCCAAAACAAAACCTATGGGATGCAGCAAAAGCAGTTGTAAGAGGGAAGTTTATAGCAATACAATCCTACCTCAAGAAACAAGAAAAATCTCAAATAAATAACCTAAATTTACACCTAAAGCAATTAGAGAAAGAAGAAGAAGAAGAACAAAACAACTCTGATTTTACTTCACGCCTCTCTGGCTCTTAAAACCCCTCTCTGGCTCTTGAACAGTGGATTTGACTGATTTCAGAGCTGTTACAAGTGGAGCTCACCTCTGCAATTAAACAGATTCCCAGAATCTGAGCCTGGGAAATGAAATTTGCTCAAGGCAAAGATCCAAGTTTTCATTCTGCTTGAATGGAAGAGCCAGATTTAAAGAGAAAAATGGCGGCATTGAGGACAGAATACAGAACTCCATTTCACCGGAGTCTGTTTTAGCAGTTAATTTCTTCTCAAGAGGGACATTAAGTCTTTTTACCTAGCAGACAGACTCTAGCTGTTTAAACCCAGTGTGGGCTAGTGGAATGATTAGATTTTTGCATTAGTCATAGAAAGACAAGGTGTGTATTATTTTCCCCTGCTTTTCGTCATGAAATATGGACAATCCTTCCACTGAGTATTTGCTTAACCAGGTCATAGGAATTCTTAATTCATAAAGAGGAAGAAACAACATCTGGGAACCAGGACCAGTGCATTTTAGACATTTGCAGGTGTTTCTGGACAACAGGAGACCCTTGTCTACCTGCCCTGTACTTCACCAGTATCTTCACTCACTTTGATCCATCTTCCTGGCCAGCATTCACCATCGGCTTAGAAACAAAGTCTGTGACAAAGAATTATTGTGAATTTTTTTATTTCAGAAGAAGATGTTGCATTTATATAGGCTGTAAAATTGACATTTGTTTGTATTTAATAAGCTTCAAACTTATAATAATTCAAACAATGCTCTGCGAAAATAATTGGAAATAAGTCATTTAATAAATTTTTAGGTTTTTACTTATATTTAAACTTGTCAATAACTTAAAAGGATTGTGGATTCAAGGAATGTCCTACAATGTTCTCACTTTTGCTTCCATACTAATTTTTCATGTGGAAACACATTTTAATATTTCTGATACATTATTATGATTGTAGAGCCTTATTGAGAACTTTTAATTTTGTCACTCACCTCATTTTGTTAACTATTGTCCACTTATATTTGGGTTCCAATTTATGCTGTACTGGAAGAAATACAACTTATATTCTGGGAATAGAAATACCTAGCCCCAATCAAGTTTGTGACCCTGAGTATAACCTTGGTGTAGAGTCGATACAGCCCAGTGCCTAGTCATAGTGTTTAATGCCTAAAAACACATTGGAACACAGAGAATCATTAGTAGATACTTGCTGAATGGACCTCTCCACCCCTCCCAGGCCAGAATTCAGTGGAAAAATTGTAACCACTTTTTCCCTACTTAGAGGAAAGACAGTCTGGCCCATATCCCAGGAAAAGATGTTGAAGAAGTTGTCAGGAAAACAGTGGTGATACTTTGTAAAATGAGAACCTATTTTTGAATGTTAGAAGTAAGAAAATGAGTTTCAATGAAAATGTGCTATTGTACGATTATTACAAGTTTTATAGCTTAAAAAATGCAACTCACCCAATTACAATATTATGTTAGTACCAAGAGGGCTTTTCTTACTTCGATAACACTCAGAAATGGTTGTAAGTAAAAGGTGATATTCTTTTTAAAATATCACGGATGCTGCATTTTCTGTATTCACTACTTTTGACACCAGGGATAGTGAATGTGTGTGAATCTTGCATCCTCACCATCTGTACCTCTTGGTGGGTTGTTTCTAAATGAAGTTATCAAGAACAGAGAGGTTTTCTAAGGGTCCTTTGTTGAAGAAAGATGTTCACCTCATAGAAAATAAGGAAATATCTCCTTTACAGATGCATGGGCCCATTCTGAGATTTATAAAGCATTCATGGCTATAAAAATCTATAAAGCATTAAGAGGCAAAACTCCTTTTGGTTAGTCGCTTATTAAGTCTTGGCTTCTACACACCCTCCTGAGATATTTGCAATATAGCTGTTGATCTTGTGTCAACACACAAAACTTCACTTCATTCCTACTAGGTCCATTCATAGCACCACTCCTTGTGACCCAAGACAATTTCGAGACTGAAATGGTTGGACTTTCATTTATATATGATCAAATAAATAAGATTCTCATGTAACACGTTTCAGGCTGCCTCTTGATTTCCTTTCCAAGTAGGCATGTGGTTTTCAGTTTGGCTGCATGTCAGTCTTGAAGGGCAGTATTCATAAGAGTCGTGTCTGTCCTTGGCTCCTGACCTAAGCAGGGTATGTCAGAGGAACAAGTGCAATGGAGCACTTGAGGCAGGGTGGCTTTTCAGAGCATTATTTAATTTTGGTTGTTGGTGCAACAAGCTCATCAGAGACTGCTATTTCCAGCTGCACTGCAAGCTGTCCCACAGTTTAATTCTCTGCTTATTTGTTTTAGAAATCCTCCAACCAAGCACCTCAGTCATGTGCCAAAGTATGAGGATGACTTCACACCTCAGCTAATTCACATCTTCAAGGAGAGAAAACAATTTGCAACTGAATCCAGCCTCACTCATACCACCCAACAAATCCCTTTTGCTCGTGAGCCACCCCGGGGACTCTGGGGCAGACCCAGAATTGTCAAGAAAAGTAGATAGGTTAGGATATGCAAATACAATATCTTACGTATGTATTGATTTGTCTATTGACATTATGTTTAGAGAGAGGTTATATACAACTCATGGGTTAAATCAAATCTTGTGTTACAAAGCACCTGAATAGAAAGATGATACGTATTTATCTCTTATGTTGTATGATATAGTCAACTCAGATATGAACATAATGGAAATACCTTTACCATCCCTATACTCATTAACCCCTGTCATTGCCGTGTTAACTTTTCAAAGACGTCGGGATCAATGTTATTAGTCTTAGCTGATGCTAGTAATTAAAGATATCCTTAAATAAAATGTCCTGTCAGAAAAATATAAATATTTATCAAGCACTCAATACAGAACAGGGGGGACTTCCCCGGTGGTGCAGTGGTTAAGAATCTGCCTGCCAGTGCAGGGGACATGGGTTCAAGGCCTGGTCTGGGAAAATCCCACATGCCGTGGAGCAACTAAGCCCGTGCACCACAACTACTGAGCCTGTGCTCTAGAGCCCGCGAACCACAACTACTGAGCCCGTGTGCCACCTACTGAAGCCTGCGCACCTAGATCCCGTGCTCCACAACAAGAGAAGCCGCCGCAATGAGAAACCCATGCACAGCAATGAAGTGTAGCTCCCCGCTTGACGCAACTAGAGAAAGCCTGTGCACAGCAACGAAGACCCAACACAGCCAAAAAAAAAAATACAGAACAGAGACTAATCTAGATTTTGAAGATAGAGCAGAAGACAAGACAAGCAGAATCTTGGCTTTCATAGAGTTTGGGTTCCTCTTTCTCTCTTGCTCTTTCTCTCTCTCTCTCTCTCTCTCTCTCTGTGTGTGTGTGTATATGTGTATAGGTTAGTAAACTGATAAGTAAATCTTTACATATAAAATTAGATACTGGAAAGTGCTATCCAGAGAATTAAAATTGGATTATGTGACAGGGAGTAACACTGTTTACTTTAGATTGGGTGGTCAGGGAAGGGGTTTGGGTTTTTGTGGACACATTTAAGCTCAAGAAGGAGCCAGGAGCATGACGATCTGGATCTGGATCTGGAAGAACATTTTGAGTGGAAAGGACAATGAGTTTAAAAGCCCCAAGGAAGGAGCAAACTTGCCTTCTTCAAAGAGCAGATGAAAAGCAGAAGTGTCTGGAGAGTAGCAGGTGATGGGAAGAATGAGGGCCGGAAGAGGAGGAAGAAAGGGACGTGAAACAAACATTAACCAGGAGTGTGTGGATAGAAGAAGCAGAATTTGGTAAAAATGATGATTTAGTACCATACTGTTTTCGTATTGCAGCTCACTATATTTACCTATTCACATGCAGATGAATAGAATAAAAATATTTTCTTGATTTTTACAGTATGAATCATTTTCTCATCTTGCTTTACACCCCGACAAAGTATTTTTTGGAATTAGCGGTCTTGCTGACTTTTCCTTAAATCCCCATTGTGCCATGATTGTCTTTAATGCAGGTGAAATGGCAGAGAATTTGGATTTGGAAAAAATAGTTTCTTTATAGAGTTGAAGTCTTTTTAATCCTGGGAAATGACATGGTGTGCTGGTGTCAAAGGATGCCTATTCAGAAACTTGTTTCCCCGTCTCTCTTTTTCTCCCCAGTGGTTTCTATTTCTTAGTCCCTCTGCTCCGTACGAGTGATGGTATCACCACAGGTGCTCTGTTGCTGACACAGGATAGATTTCCCTGGGTAGCAGTGCTGAGTGACTCCCTTTCTTGACTCATTCAAAACAAGACAGGCTGTATAAACCCACTTGAGAATAAATCCTGCAGGAAACAAGATTACCTAATCATTTGTTGCATCTCTATCTTTTGCTTTTCCACAAATGGCTGGTAACAAGAGCAGTCACAGTTATGCACTCCATTTTTTAAATGTATATATGTATATGTATCATACATACTCTTTGGTTTGGATTTCTCAGGGAGTGAGAATTATAGTTTTTTTTTTAATTGTTTTGGTGTTTGGGGATTTTGTAGCCAAGAGTTCAAATGACAGATGTAATATTAGTTTTCTGGATAACTGTGCATGAATAAACAGAAGAATGCCAGAGAACAGAAGGGGCTCAAACCACACATATAGGTCAATGTTAGGTGTAGCTTCAACTGAGGTTACAGGTTCTGTTCTGTACGGAGCCTTAATTTTTTAATTACAATTTATTTTTATTGAATAATATACATATATTTTAAAACTCATATTTTAAAACACATATTTAAAAATTGTTTAAAACTCAAACAGTCCTCCAAAGCTTATCTTTCAAAACAGCAGTCTTCTGTCTACCCTTCAAACCCCTATATCTTGCTTCCCAGAAGAAACCATCTTCACTTTTATCTGATTCTTCTTGTACCTCAGTATTCCTCAATAAATGTCGAGTTTTGATATTCTGTTTTAGGTTGACATTATGAAAGAAGATGATTTGGCTTATCTATACAAACGCTTTGCTACAAAATTATGTCCATTCCCCCATCTTACCAAGAAAAGCATATTATATTGAAAATTTTGCTTAAATTAACATCCAGTGTTTACAATTATGACTGTAGATATTGTTCAAGGCTGAGGCAAACATCCATCCTTAAAAGCTATGATTATATTTCATGGCTACTATTTTCTTCTTAGAATTAAAATGTCTTTAAAAAAAACAGTTGACTAATCTATGACAAAGTAGGCAAGAATATACAATGGAGAAAGACAGTCTCTTCAGCAAATGGTGCTGGAAAAACTGGACAGCTACACGTAAAAGAATGAAATTAGAACACTCCCTAACACCATACACAAAAATAAACTAAAAATCTTTTAAAGACCTAAATGTAAGACCAGACACTAACAAACTCTTAGAGGAAAACATAGGAAGGACACTCTTTGACATAAATCACAGCAAGATCTTTTTTGACCCACCTCCTAGAGTAATGAAAATAAAAACAAAAATAAACAAATGGGGCTTAATGAAACTTAAAAGCTTTTGCAAAGCAAAGGAAATCATAAAGAAGATGAAAAGACAGCCCTCCGAATGGGAGAAAATATTTGCAAATGAAGCAAGAGAGAAGGGATTGATCTCTAAAATATACAAATAGCTGAGGCAGCTCAATATCAAAAAAACAAACAACCCAGTCCAAAAATGGGTGGAAGACCTAAATAGACATTTCTCCAAAGAAGGTATACAGATTGCTAACAAACACATGAAAGGATGCTCAACATCACTAATCATTAGAGAAATGCAAATCAAAACTACAATGAGATATCACCTCACACCAGTCAGAATGGCCGTCATCAAAAAATCTACAAACAATAAATGCTAGAGAGGGTGTGGAGACAAGGGAACCCTCTTGCACTATTGGTGGGAATGTAAATTGATACAGCCACTTTGGAGAACAGTATGGAACTTTCTTAAAAAACTAAAAATAGGGCTTCCCTGATGGTGCAGTGGTTGAGAGTCTGCCTGCCAATGCAGGGGACACGGGTTCGAGCCCTGGTCTGGGAAGATGCCACATGCCACGAAGCAACTAGGCCCATGAGCCACAACTACTGAGCCTGCACGTGTGGAGCTTGTGCTCTGCAACAAGAGAGGCTGCGACAGTGAGAGGCCTGCGCACCGCGATGAAGAGTGGCCCCTGCTCGCTGCAACTAGAGAAAGCCCTCGCACAGAAACAAAGACCCAACACAGCCAAAAATAAATAAATAAATACAATTTTAAAAAGAAATCCTGAATGCTAAAAATAACTTAAAAAAAAAAAACTAAAAATAGAGCTACCATATGATCCAGCAATCCCACTCCTGGGCATATACCCTGAGAAAACCATAATTCAAAAACACACATGCACCCCAGTGTTCATTGCAGCACTATTTACAATAGCCAGGACACGGAAGGAACCTAAGTGTCCATTGACAGATGAATGGATAAAGAAGATGTGGTGCATAGATACAACGGAATATTACTCGGCCACAAAAAGGAATGAAATTGGGTCATTTTTAGAGACATGGATGGACCTAGAGAGTGTCATACAGAGTGAAGTAAGTCAGAAAGAGAAAAAGTATTGTATATTAATGCATATATGTGGAATCTAGAAAAATGGTACAGATGAACCAGTTTGCAAGGCAGAAATAGAGACACAGATATAGAGAACAAACGTATGGACACCAAGTGGGGAAGGGGGGTAGGAAGAATTGGGAGATTGGGATTGACATATATACACTAATATGTTTAAAATAGATAACTAATGAGAACCTGCTGTATAGCACAGGGAACTTGACTCAGTGCTCTGTGGTGACCTAAATGGGAAGTAAATCCAAAAAAGAGGGAATATATGTATACATATAGCTGATTCACTTTGCTGTACAGCAGAAATTAACACAACATTGCAAAACAACAATACCCCAATTAAAAAAAAATACACATATATGTATAATTCAAATAAATAAATAAATACTGAGACTAAATAAAAAACCAGTTGATTATGTTTTATTTCCTTTATTTCTTTCATAAAAAACTTTCAGGCATTCAGATTTTTTCAGCTATTGAGCATAATGGAACAAATATCCATGTATACATCACCCCATTTAAGAAGTAAAACCTCATAAATACCACTGAAGTCATGGATAAACTGTTTTTTGATCACATTTCCCTCGCTGCCCATTAGAGGTAAACACTATAAATTTTTTCATTATTTGTTAGTCCCAAGAAGTGTGTACAGTTTTACTCTATATGCATAAATCCCTAAGCAATATATTACATATTTTTAACTTTGTATAATTGCATCATACTGTATGTATTTTGGTAAATCTTGCTTTTCCCCATCAATGGGTCTTTGGGATTTCTAATGCATGTAACTGTAACAAATTAATTTTATTATATAAATATCCCATCATGTGTCTATACACACAATGTGTTTATTTATTCTCATTTTTCTGATTAGCATTTAGTTTGTACTTAGAATTTAACTATAAAAATACTGCCCCAAGTCTTTTAGTGTGTGCCTCCTTTCCCACAAAGACAGGAATCTTTATAGTATTTATACCTAGAAATAAGATTGATGGGTCTTGGGGCATCCTCCTTCAGTTTTAATAGATAATGCCAACTATCTCCCCTGAGTAGTTAAGACAGTTTATAACCCCATTAGTGCTGTAAAACTTTTCTAATTGCTTCTTATCTTTACCTACACTTGGTGTACTCAAACTTTTTAATTTTTTGCCAGTCTGTTGAATCTGAAATGTTTCTTATGTTCTTTTATTTTGCACTTTTCCAGTTATTACTGAGAATCTCTCTTCCTAGGTTTATTGGCCGTTGGATTTTTTCATCTGTGAATTTGCCTATTTGCAGGTCTCGTTTGCCTTCTATTTATTAATTCTTCATATATTTTGGGTTTTAATTACCTCTTACGTTTAAACTTTGCAAATGTACTTGACCATGCTATAATTTATCCATTAATTTTTTATGTCTTTTGATATTTGACCATTTCTAATTTTAAAATAGTTGAATTTGTTAATCTTTTCCCTATGATTTGCACTTTTTTCTGTCTTGTATGAGAAATCTCTTCTTACACTAAGGTCATAAAGATAATCTATATTTTCTTCTGAATTTCTATGAGCTTGCTTACAAGGTCTTTATTCCACCTGGGATTGACCTTTTTGTACATTGCAAGGTTAGGGTATAATTTTATCTTTCCTATATGGATAGTCATGGTCCTGGAATTGTACTTTCTGTAGCCCATCATTTCCTGACTGATCTGCAAGGGTATCTCATCAAGCTCCTAGAAGAAAACATAGGGGAAAAGATTGTGAACAGTAGCCTTGGCAATAATTTCTTGACTATGACATCAAAAGCACATCAACAAAAGCAAAAATTGACAAGAGAGACTAAATAAAAATAAAACGCTTTTGCACAGCCAAGGAAACAATCAAAAACAGCAACAGCAAGGCAATGTACAGATTGGAAGAAAGTATCTGCAAACCATATATCTGATAAGAAACACATACAATGTAATAGTAAGAAAACAAATAACCCAATTAAAAAATGGACAAAAGAACATAGACATTTCTCCAAAGAAGCCATATAAAAACAGATATATGAAAAGGCACTCAACATTACCAATCATCAGGAAATGCAAACTCAAACCACAATGAGATATTGTCTTACACATTTTAGGTTGGCTTTTATTAAAGAAAAACTATTAAAAATGTTGGCAAGGGAACCCTGTGCACTGTTGATAGGAAGGTAAAGTGGCACAGCTGCTATGGAAAACGGTAGGGAGGTTCCTCAACGAACTAAAAGCAGAACCATCATGTGATCCAGCAATACCATTTCTGAGAGTATGTCCAAAGGAATTGACATCAGGATCTCGACGAGAAATATACATTCCCACGTTCATTGATGAATTGTTCACAATAGCCGAGGCATGGAAGCAACCTAAATGTCCATTGATGAATGAGTGGGAAAAGAAAATGTTTTTTCATATACATACCGTGAAAATGTTTTTTCATATACATACCATAAAATGTAATTTAACCTTAAAAAAGAAGGAAATTCCGTCATTTCCAATGACACGGATGAACCTGGAGGATATAATGCTGAATGAAATAAGCCAGGCACAGAAATACAAAGACTATGTGATACCACTTACATGATGAATCTAAAATTGTCAAATCCATGGAAGCAGAGTGTGGTATGATGATTGCCAGAGGGGAGAGGAAAATGGGGAGATATTAGTCAAAGAGTACAAAATTTCATTTATACCAGATGAATAAGTCCTAGAGATTTGTACAGCGTAGGGTCTTTAGTTAACAATACTGCATTGTACATTTAAAAATTTACTGTGGGTAGATCTTATGTGTGTGCTTTAATCACAAAATACTAATAGTATTAATAATTATGGTAGAAGAAAGAGGAGGAGGAGAAAAAGGAGGAAAAGGGAGGAGGAGAAGTAAGAGAGTTTGAGGAGACTTCAGGAGGTGATGGATAAGTTTTATGGCATAGATTGTGGTGATGGGTCCATGGGTGTTTATTTATCTCCAAATTCATCAAATTGTATATATTAATTATGTACAACTTTTTGTTTATCAAAAAAAGAAAAGGAAATAAAATTTCTTGTGAAATATGCTTTCTTATAATAGTATTACAATTAAGGATATATATATATGTTACATACAATAATCGTAAATATATTGTACCAAGGTCATTTCCCATTTTATTTTGTGGATATTTCATTGGTTGTCTATCTGAGACAGGAAGCATAAGAAATATATGATTTTAATGTGCTTAAATATTCGCGGAATTAAGTTCATTACACAAAGTGAAAAGCATTTGTATGTAGCTGTGTTTTGTAACCTTTGTTTATGGAAAAGATATTGGTCAGTACCATAATCTCTTGGGGAGAATATCCTTTAGGAGTAATATGAAGAACACCTCTTTTAAAAAGCTGATACATTTAAACATCTCAAGGTCCCACTTTATAATCAAAATAGAAAGTGTCAAAAAAGTAGTGGAAAAATAATGGCTGGGTTCTTCATAGTCAGAGCTGTGAAGAAAATCTCAGGAGTTTATCCTAGATGATCACCTCTGTTTTACAGATCTAGGTAGCTAAAATAATTGTGATAACTCTAGGTGAATATCTCTACATTTAGGTGCTTACTGGAAATGAGCCTTTTAATCTGCTAGAGGAACACCTCTTCTGGCATCCAGAGCCTCAGCTCGTGAGCTGCAGGTACCCTTAGCTGCATCCAGGGTCAGAAGGTGGGAGCGGGGGGCACTTCATCAGATTTCCTTGAATATATATTCCAGTTTCATAAAAGACATTTTAAATAATTCCTTTTGATGAAAATTTAGGTGAAAATTTAGATGAAAAAAAGCAATTTCTTCTTTCTTGCTCAATGAATTTCACAGATAGACTTGCCTGCCCTTTGGACTATAACATTTGAACCAAGCTAATGATTCTCATGGCTTAAGCCTCGAAAAGTTAAGGATAGTGACTTTTCCTTTTCTCGTTAGTGATCTTTAGGTATACCAGTCCACTGTTCCAATGAATACAAAAAAATGTAAGTAGGAAAAATAACTAGGAGACAGGATTTCATAAATAATATTAGGACCTCTCAGTAAGAAAAAAAATAATACTTAGTAGGAAAAAACAGAGAAGAGAAATGAGGCTGTAGGTAAATAAATATTTCAAGCCTCGAGGAGGAAAAGCTAAGGCTAGTCAATTTTCTAAAAAGCAATCTGAGTACATAATCCTAGCAAAAAGTGTTAACAGGAGGTGGATGAATTTTTACAAATATAAAAGGAAACATATGTCCTATGAAGGAATGTGAGCACCACTTAGCAATTTCACAGCACTTTTCATCTTCAAAGAATTTTGCATGTTAACTAATTAATCCTTCCAACACCCTTGTGACGTAAATGTGACAAACAAGGACAGAAGTGAGTCTCAAATGACTAATTTACCAAGCTCACTGGTTGAGAAAGAATTATGAAAGCATGCCAGTTACTAATGAGGAAGATCCTAGGTAGGGATTTTATACAGGATGTTGTGTGTGTGTGTGTGTGTGTGTGTGTGTGTGTGTGTGTGTACTTTCCAAATTTTGTTTACAGAAATATAGAGCAAATGACAGAATTTGAAAGAAAGAATTTATCACCCCTTGAGCTCAGTTTACGCTAGACTAGTGTGGACTCCTCAAGTAATCCAAATGTAAACCATGCATATTAGCAGCAGTTTGCTATTTGCTCTTTATGCATGGAGTTGATGCATTATTTAGACAATGAGAACCAACTATCTGAAACTTCAGTGGTTTAAAGGGAGTTGCACTTGTTAGGGGGTTATTTTCTGCCCGATTCTGTTAACATGTAATCTATCAACACATATTCTTTCTTGTTATCCAAACACCAGGACAAGAATGCAAGGTCCAACTAAATGAGAGATCTGACAATTTTAGGCTCTTACTTGCCAACCACTTATTTTGGAAACTTATAACTGAGGCTGTGGTTAGTTTTCTAAAGATCTAAGTCTGTTTCCTTTTTCTCTGCCTGCCTGTGTAATACTGTCTACTATTACCCTGTTGTAACAGCAATATATCTTTCCCCAAACTTGCAGAAGAGAATAGCGGAGCTCATGACAACCCTGGAATGATAATAGCCATGCCGTGCTGTTGGCACCCTGAGGTGACGGTGGCAGGGAGTCACATTATCCACTTACAACCACAGCCATTCCATTCCAGCTTCACGGGATAACAGAGTGAGTCTCACTGATTACAAATCTGCTAACATAGGCACTAGCTTTCATTCCTTTTCTTGATGATAAAATTTCATTGTGGGCATTACTAGCCTTACTGTGCTGCTCTTAAAATTGTTACTATGACCTTTCAAAAAGTATTGATCCACAAACGCTAAATGGCTAAACATTTCCAAAGGGAAACCTGACTGCCTTTTCTGCACCACAGCTATAAAATTTTCCTTCCAACAAATCAAGACTGGAGGGTACAAAAGGGCTGAGCATTACCCTTCTCTTTCTCAGTGTTAGTTCCAAACTATTATGTGAGTTTCTCTCTCTTCCCTTCCTCCCTTCTTCCTTTCCCCCTCAAATAAGCATAGATTTTCACCTCAGTCCATCATTTCCTTGTATCTGGGTAGCAAAAGTCACGTTGATTATTGCCCAAGGTTTTCAAATGTGGTGCAAAGTTGTAGAGACTATTGATTTAGTCATTCAATTACCAAATATTTCTTGAGTGCTTACTATATGCTAGTCACCATTTTAGTCACTAATGATACAAGAAAGAAGAAAAGTTCCTGCCCATAAAGACATAGCACTTACTAAGGAGGCTGATACTGGGCCCCTCAAAATGAAGAGCCATCCTCTTCTATTTGGTCATAAAATTCAATCATTATACTACATTCCAATCACTGAGATACATTCTGTTGTGTGAAATTTCTTCCTGCATTTTTGTTTTGCTGCTACCTGGGATCATTTTCCTTCTGCTTGAAGAAAAACTTTTTTTTTTTTTTTTTTTTTTTTTTTTAGTTTCAGTGTACTGGCAACAAATTCTCTGTTTTTGTATGTATTCAAATACCTTTAATTTTTTTGAAGATTTTTTTTCTAGATATAGAATTCTAGTTTGGCAGTAGCTTTTATTTCATTAAAGATATTCCATTGTCTTCTTGATTTCATATTCTATTGAGACATCAGCTGTATGTCATTATTGCTCCTTTAAAGATAGTATTTTTCTTTGAATGTTTTTTACTATTTTCTTTTCTCTCTGATTTTCAGTAATCTTTCTATGCTGTGACTAGTTGTGGGGTTTTTTTTGGGGGGGAGTGTTGTGTGGTTATCCTGCTTCAGGTCCACAGCTTTTCTAAGATCTGTATCTTGATTTTTTGGTCAGGTTTTGGAAATTCATTCTCTTCAAATATTTTTTTCCTTTATCCCCTCTCTATTCTTCTGAGCCTTTAATTATGTAGATTATAGTTTTTATCCATGTCATATAAATATAGATATAGATAGATAAATATATAAATAGATGTTATATATAGAGGGAGGCTTGTCCAGAGATACACAAATACATATGCTCATTTCTGTATTATTCTTTCTTTTGCTTTGGTCTCTGCTTCAGACTGTGTTTTCATCATTTTTCTCTTGATGAGTTCACTAATCCTCTCATGTTCTATATCAATCTCCTCATTAAGCACATCTATCAAAGTCTAAATTTCAGTTTATCACATTGTCAACTCTAGAATTTTTATTTATTCTCTAATAGATTCCAATTCTCTAGTAAAATGTTCTACTCTGTCAATCGTTTTGGAAAAAATATTCAATATAGCCGTTTTAAAGTCCAACTTTGATAACTTTAATAACTTGGCTAAATGAGAGTTTATTTCTAGTGTTTTCTCTTGGCCATGATTCCTGGGATGTCTAGTAGATTTTTAATTAAATGACAGCCATTGTGTGGGTTCTGGAGGTTACTGTATTTTTTTCCAAGTAGGTTTACTCTAACCTGTCCTAGAACCATACAGTAGGGTCAGATGACATTAATCAGATCAGGAATTGGATTTACTCAAGGATATGTTGCAGTTTTTTTGTTTTGTTTTGTTTTGTTTTTTTGCGGTACGTGGGCCTCTCACTGTTGTGGCCTCTCCCGTTGCGGAGCACAGGCTCCGGACACGCAGGCTCAGCGGCCATGGCTCACAGGCCCAGCCGCTCCGCGGCATGTGGGATCCTCCCGGACCGGGGCACGAACCCACGTCCCCTGCATCGGCAGGCGGACTCTCAACCACTGCGCCACCAGGGAAGCCCTAGGTTGCAGTTTTTGATGGCTAAATTAAGCCCTGGCTGTTCCACACTCCTAGGATATAAACTTCCACCATTCCCACTGAGATTCCAAAGTATTTGCTAGGATCCCTCTCCACTGTTATTCCCAGACTCTCATTTCTGCATCTTGAGCATGGAGCTCTTTAGTCAGTGGAAAATGAGAATATTCTAAAATTTTAAAATCCTTTGCCCTTGGGAGTGTCATTATCAGGACTCCATATGGGGTAGATAAAGGGAGCCCAATTAGGAAGTTACAGTAATAGTTTGGTTATGAGCTAATGGAGCCTGACACAGGGAGTTGGCAGTAGGAATATGTATATGAAAGGATGCATATGTAAGCTTTTGTGAAAGAAGAATGGGAGAGTGAACTTGTTGATTATGTGAAGCGTGATGTGTTAAATAAGCTTCTTCAAGATTTCGAGTCTACAGACCTGAGGTATATTCCATGGACCACAGGAAAAATGAAATTGTAACTTAAAGAGAATTTAGAGATGGAAATACATATTTGAGGGTAATACACACCTAGGAGGTGATTAAAGACTTGGTTAAGGACATACAGAAGAGGAAGAGAACAGGATGGGGAACAGAATCAGAGTGATCACAGACATTGGGGGATGAACCTGGTGACAGCTCAGTTCTCTTTTCACTTAACCAAGATGTGCCCCTTAATATCTAAGGCACAATCGCATCAAAGGAAAACATTTTGCATTTAAGTGTAGACAGATCTTAGTGTTCACAGTGGGCTGGAGGTGAAGTAAAACACGAAATAATTTTATGATTTCTGGTCTTTATCTCTTCTCGTGTCAGGAGAACTAAAAACTCTATCAGCACAAATCTAGAGACTCTCAGTCCTACATTTTTTTTTTGTTTGTTTTTTTGTTTTGTTTTTGTTTGTTTTGCGGTATGCAGGCCTCTCACTGTTGTGGCCTCTCCCGTGGCGGAGCACAGGCTCCGGAAGCGCAGGCCCAGCGGCCATGGCTCACGGGCCCAGCCGCTCCGCGACATGTGGGTTCTTCCCGGACCCGGGCACGAACCCGCGTCCCCTGCATCGGCAGGTGGACTCTCAACCACTGTGCCACCAGGGAAGCCCTCAGTCCTACATTATTAATGAAAGATGTAGTTAACTCTTTATCCCTTTCAGGGTTGAAATTACAAAAACAACTTGTCACAAATCTTAAATCCAGGAGAGTTTAGGGTACCGGAGGAGAGCAAAGGGAAGGTTGTCGGTGTTGAGAGTAAATATACTCTGTGTCAAAATGCACTGTGGAGCCAGTGGTACATGATAAGATATGGAGGCTGGCTTTGGAACTCTCTTTGTAAGTGCTAGGATTGGGGTTTTAATAATATAACAGCTCTTCAGGCTTTCTGACAAGGAAGGCTTGAAAGCATGCAGCACTGCTTATCAGTCAACTTCCAGGACGAAAACAGAAAGAACGCTCCATGTTCATCTTCAGGCAATACATTGTCAGTTACAATTACAGAGAAAAACTAGCCTTAGTGATCTTTGCAGCATTTAGTAATTTAAGAGCACACTGGAGTTGGAGCCCATCATTTGAATTAAAGGTAGTGAACTTGGTTGGGTCTTTTGGTAATTTTTCAGAATTCTATAGCTGACACTGATAGGTAATGTTTTGGCAGAGAAAAAAGAAGACAGTGGGGAAATATGTACTTGAAATATATACTTTGTGACTTCTCTCTGCGCCCTGTAAATATATATGTCTCCATATAGTTTTAATCCCCCGATAAGAGCAGAGATTTATGGGTGTTTAACTTTGCTTAACAGTTGTGTCCATAAAACCCAGCCTGAGAAAGTTCATAGGCTACTATATTTGAAGATGTAGACTTTTCTTTTTTTTTCTTTTAAAAAAAATTTTATTGAAGCATAGTTGATTTACAATGTTGTGTTAATTTCTGCTGTACAGCAAAGACTCAGTTATGTGTATATATATATATATATATATATATATATATATATATATGCTTTTTCATATTCTTTTCTGTTATGGTTTATTGCAGGATATTGAATATAGTTCCTGGTGCTATACATTAGGACCTTGTTGTTTATCCATCCTGTATATACTAGTTTGCATCTGCTCATCCCAAATTCCCAATCCTTTCCTCCACCACACCCCTCCCCCTTGGCAACCACAGGTCTGTTCTCCATGTCTGTGAGTCTGTTTCTGTTTCACAGATAAGTTCATTTGTGTCATATTTTAGATTCCACATATAAGTGACATCATACGGTATTTGTCTTTCTCTTTCTGACTTACTTCACTTAGTAGGATAATCTCTACGTCTATCCATGTTGCTGCACTTGGCATTATTTCATTCTTTTTGATGGCTGAGTAATATTTCATTGTGTATATATGTACCACATGAAGATGTAGATTTTCAGAAACCTTCTCATCTTCACTATTTCTCAGTCCTTCATTTATCTTCCATTCATAGCTGAATGTGAATGTTCTTATAAATTTCAAAGCAGGCAGGGGCAAAGGCAGCCAAACTTGTGCTACCCTGAATGACAGCCTGGAAACGTCAGCTCCCTTTTCATCTTTTATCTTTGCGATCACAGGTTGGCAGGTCGTACCAATCAGTCTAGAGCAGCGATTCTCACCTTGGCAGCAATAATTCACTGTGGAGCTTTTTAAAAGTACAGATGCCTACATCCCACCCAGAGGTTCTGGTTTAATCGGTCTGAGCTGCCTCCTGGATTTTTAAAACTCCCCAGATAGTTATAAAGCACAACCTAGAAGAAAACTCAGGAAATTCAATTCCCTAAAGTAACTCTTATAATTAACTTCTTAGAAAACCTTGCCTGGATTTTCATCTCATAAATAATACTTAATCTTTATGGTTCTGTACATAGGTGTTGGCTAAACTTATTCAAATATGAATTCAGTGTGCATTTGGGAGTGGGAGTATAGAAAACACATACCCTATTTTATAGGTATTACAGGTAAATTTGCCAGATTTAGCAAATAAAAACAGAGAATGTACAGTTATATTTGAATTTTGGATAAACAGTGAATAATTCTTTTTGTACAAGTATGTCTCAAGCAATATTTAGGGCGTGCTTATACTAAAAACATTATTTGTTGTTTATTTGAAATTCAAATGAAGCTGTGTCCTGCTTTGTATCCAGCAGCCCTAATTACAGACATGCAGAAAATGTTTAGCTGTTCCATTTTAATCAAAGCATTTTTGTTGACTTGTAACCAATCACCTATGAAACCATTTTATATTGGTCTAATCACAGTTAAGACACCCAGAACAAGCCATCTAGCCGGTGTGGCTGAACCATTTAACCCAATTCACTAAGCCTCTTGGCCTACTTATTCATTTAAAACACTCATTTTGTCTAAGATATTTATAGACGAGATCAATTTTAATTTCCTTTACCTCTCGAGTACACAGTTTGTAATTACTCCAACAGAGATCTATCAGCCTTCTAATACAGTTCTGGGGTAAGACCTGCATGCCGAGGGGGTTCACTTCTACTCCAGCCTAAGTTGTCTGAACTGTCTTAATCCGTAGACCAATTTTCTCTACAGCCCCCTAAGGAAGGAACTTGTGGACTTTGGCAGTGTTTACCTTTCCTACAAACAAATTCAACATTTTCCAGGCCGGCTGGCTCTTAAAAATCACATGAGAGCTGCGGAAAAAACTGCCTAGAGTATGCTTCAGAATTCCTCCCTCCCCCATATTCTAGGAAAAGCTTTACGTTCCTCACAGCTGCTAGAAGATAATCTACGGAGTCAGGAGTATTTAGAATCTGTGGAGAAGGCTGTACAGTTCCCTGAGTTCAGTTCTTTTCTAGAAAGAGAGTAGAAGAATCTGTCAGAAAAAAAAAAAAGTTCCAGCCTTCATGAATGATAATAATGGACTTCCACATGGAGAAAAGGGAAAAGAACTGATTTGATGTTTGTTTTCTCATAAAGGTTTAACAGTGTCATGTTCCACCTGGAGCAATAACATGTAGTATGTCGTGTGCTTGTGTGTTACTGGCTTTCACTGAGTATTGTCACTCGTCTTTGCTTTGGGCAGCTTGAATGGTATAGTGTTGTGTCTTTGCATCGTTTTCATTAGTGAAGGTCATCACCCCCTTTCCACCTCCCCAGGTACCTGCAGCCATCCCTCTCTGTCTCTTAGACCAAAACCCATTTTGCATCATGTGTCAGCAGAGTAAACTTTCTTCCATGAAGGAGTCTTCCTTGGCAGGCACTAAATGGAGGCTGGTGTCACTATAATCAAGACAGTCCAATCTATGTTTTGCAAAAAGAAAGTGCATTCGAGTTTCCTCACATCTGCCATTTATGCATAAAAATTTTCAGATTTCATTGAATATTCTCCTAAGTCTGTGTGTGATGTGCTAGAGACTGTAATTCTGTTCATCAAAATTATCTTGATCTGGAAAGTGTAATTTACATTTATTTCCCCTTGATGTAGTTCAGTGTTATCTCTGGTGAACTGAGAGCTATTGATCTATTTAACAAATTACTTTTTTCCTCCAAGTAATAACTTCATTGTTTTCGATGCTTAAAAACCAAAGAGTTCATGTCTCTGGCTCTCAGAGTTTTTCCTCACCCCTACCACAGACCTCTTCCCAGCCAGGACCTACCACCTTTGTTCGAGATCTCTTCCTGCCAGCTTCCACTTGCGGTGTCCTGTGGGAATGCACCTTTGCCCCAATTTGTTTCTTGTCTCTTCTGTTTTCTCTTGCTCCGTTCATTTTTTTTCCCCCCCAAGTTCAGAGCCCTCTATCAGATGTCTCTTACAATCTAGACCAACTTTTTGGGGTGTGTTAAGACTCCCCCCCTTTTTTCCTATTCCTGCTCTTATTCTCTAATTTTGCACTGAAATGGGTATTTCCTTTCTCCTCCACGTGTCTTCTTTGTTGGATTAATTCCTTTCCTTCTTCAATACCTCCTCCTTACTCAGAAGGGTTGTTAACAATGAAATTTACTGTTCTAATTCTTTGGCTTATTTTTTGCCATTCAGGCCAGGTCCTGGCACTTCTTCGCTTCTGTCACCTAGATTAGATTGATTAGAGGGAGAGGAAGGTAACTGATTGGCAATTCACTACTTGGGCTGTTCTAAATGTTGGAACCAAGCCTGTAACACTTTGATTTAATGCTTCAGAATGAACTTGAATCTTGGCCAAACTCACCAATTATTTGGCTTCAGTGTACAAACCTGAGCTGCATTTAGCTTCCCCTCCTGTCCCCTGGGTCCTGGACTGGAATCTCTGGGTGAAAGCAGAGCTGGTCTGTGCTTGGGGCTCAGCATGGCTGCTAGCCATGGTTTGCAGTAAAGGCAGGAGTGGGAATGGGAAAAGGAAAGGTGTACAGTCTCCTCCGACACTTTCTCAGAATCCCTCACCCCATTCTTAAACAAAGCCTTATAGGCACTGAAAGTCAGATTTTTAGTTTTTAAATTATTGGTCGTGGAAGTTAGGTAAGCTCTTTAGTACGCTCCATGTTTTTTGGCCATCCTTTGGATGCATGGTACTCGATACAGGTTTGAGCTTTTGTGCTTGTTTGATACTAGTTGATACAATAAGTGCTTCAATATCACACAGAAATGAAAGCTGCGTTTCCCTTGCCACTCCTGAAAACTCTACCGTGGCCCTCTACTGTGTGTATTTAGGAACTTAGAGTTTAGAATCAATCCTCAGATCCCACAGAACCCCTAACTTCAGATATTTTCACCGTGTTTCCTATGGTATAACGACACTTTTCCCGCATGGAAAATGCACTGGGCTGACTCTGTCAAAGAGCTGTATCTTAGACGGGCACCGAGAGAAGATCGGCAATTTCAAGACCGAGCCCCCTGGGTTGTTCCGGGGCCGCGGCGACCACCCCAAGATGGGGATACTGAAGAGGAGGGTCCTGCCGGAGGACGTGACCATCAACTGCAGCAGGGACTCCGAAGTACCCGAGCCTCCGGTAGGTCACCGGTGGAAGGAGGTGCGGTGCGACCACACGGTCACGTGGCTGGCGGCATGGACAGAGAACGTGCAGAACTCCATCAAGTACACCATGCTGAACCCCAGCTCCAAGCCGAAGGTGGAGAGAGACTGGGAGAAGTATGAAGTGGCTCGGCGCTTGAAAGGAGTCTGGGCGAGATCCATTCTCAGTACCGGGCCGACTGGAAGTCCCGAGAAATGAAGGCGAGACGACGCGCTGTGGCCCTTTATTTCATCGACAAGCTGGCGCTGCGAGCCGGGCACGAGACGGAGGAGGGCGACGCGGCTGACACGGTGGGCGACTGCTCCCTCCGCATGGAACACGTCCAGCTGCACCCAGAGGCCGGTGGCTGCCCGTACGTCGTGGAATTGGACTTCCTGGGACAGGACTCGATCCGCTACTACAACAGAGTGCGGGTGGAGAAGCCGGTGTATGAGAATCTGTAGCTGTTCATGGAGAACAAAGGCCCTGGGGATGAGCTCTTTGACAGACTGACCACCGCCAGTCTGAACAAGCACCTGCGGGACCTGATGGATGGCCTGATGGCCAAGGTGTTCCAGACCCGCAACGCCAGCCTCACTCACCCTGCAGGGCCAGCTGAGAGCACTGACCAGAGCTGAAGATAGCGTAGCTGCTAAGATTCTGTCTTACAACCGAGCAAATTGGGCCGTTGCCGTTCTCTGCAACCATCAGCGGGCGAATCCCAAGACCTTCGAGAAGTCGATGCAGACTCTTCGGTAGAAGATTGAGGCGAAGAAGAAGCAGGTGGCCGAGGCCAAGGCACAGCTGAAGAAGGCCAAGGCACAGCTGAAGAAGGCCAAGGCACAAATCCAGAGGGGACAGCAGGTCCAAGAGCTTCCTGGAGAAGAGGGGACGGCTGCTGGAGAAACTTGAGTAGCAGCTGGGGAGACGGAGCTTGCAGGCCACAGACAAGGAGGAGAGCAAGCAGGTGGCCCTGGGCACGTCCAAGCTCAACTACCTGGACCCCCGGATCAGTGTCGCCTGGTGTAAGAGGTTTGGGGTGCCCGTGGAGAAGATCTACAACAAGACACAGAGGGCTCTCAACATGGCAGGCGAAGACTTTGAATTCTAAATGAGCATCTCTGTGCCTCGTTGGAACTTATTTTTTTCACCATTAAAGCAGATCGGGGAATTTTGTACAAAAAAAAAAAAAAAAAAAAAAGAGCTGTCTCAGAAGGCAAACATCAGGTCCCTGCAAACTCAGGGAGCCCACGCTCTTGTTGGTGCATGTCTGAGGCCACAGATTTCCATGCTGCCAAACAAGTCGGTGGGGACACTCTGGCAGCTTGACGGTGATTTTTATGTGGAAGGATGTTAAGAGCCTCCTGGATGCAATTCAATCAGACCAGGACCCATATTAGACAATTCTGCCAAATGTATACTAATGTAAAGTAAACTAGGTGGCTGTTCATTCCTTATCATTATTTTTGTAACACTTGATCTAAGTCAAAAGCTTAAGAAAAGAGTTTGCCCCTTCCTCCTCTCCTCCCACCTTCATGGCCTTTGTTCCGACAAAATGACATTGATTTAAGATCCATTAGATTAACCAGTTGCTTCTCAGACAAACTAAAAGTAATCCCGAACTGATTTTACAATCTATTGGTTTGCAAACAAGTTTGACAAAACCCATGAATTTCCATGGAGAAACTCAACTTCTCTGTGTAGATGCTTTGACCTATACACAGAAGCTGGCTCTTTGTAACCAATAGCCTTGTAATATTTGAAGGTTTAAAAAGTCTGCCCAAATGTGGGGAAAATTTAAGCATCAATTTAAAAAACTAGTGAAAATTTTGAGCTCACTTAAAAAAACATATTTTGAGCACAAGGTAAAGAAACATTTATATATTATGTACATAATACACAAAATAGTGAAACCCTGTAGAAGCTACAGGTAGACATTTAGGCATCAAGAGTTTTGATTTATTTGTTAGGAAATGCAAGACTATACACATGTTTATTTGACATGTGTTCTAAGAATGTGAATGTTGGATATGGTATGATAATGTCAGGGCAGCCACAGGAGGAAATAAGAATGAGGCTTAGAAGGAAGAGTTGATTATACACACAGGTCCTAGAGAGCCATCACATGAGATGCAGGGCCACAGGGGAAGCACCAGGTTTGGGTCAGGTGGGAGAAGACAGGAACAAGGGGAAATTCCAGCTCATAGCCTTTATTGGGATTTCTGTGAGAAAAGCAAGACAAATCAGAGTAAAGAGTTTAGATTTGGATAATTACAGGAAAGCCTGGGCTATAGGATGGTGTCTCGCTGGTGGTACCGGTCCAGGGATGACTTGGAGCTTGTTTTGTGAGAAATAGATAAGGGAGTGGTTGAGGCCATAGACTCGGATTGGTTGGTTTGCACATGAAAAATGTGCTCCCAGCTCAGCACGTTGTTATCTTTAAGAAATGGGTTTGTCTTTTGGCCAGAAAGCTTTTGAAGGTGTCAAACCATCATACAATACAGAAAATGAAGAAACAATTAATACAGCATCTTTAGTAACTTTCACACTAAGTTACGTGCTATGCATATTTTATGTATAAGACAGTCTCTATATTTCACAATCCCAAACTACAGAACAAGGATATTTATAAGGGAAATGTTGATCATCTAGGAGAAAGAAGAGATGACCCTATAATATACTTCTTAATAAAGTAGGAGGGGATAAGACCCATAGCACACATGGTGCTAAGGGTCTCAATTCCAAGGAGATGCTGCTCCACTGGCGTGCGCACTAATTAACTTAATAAAATGTTACCAGTAATTTAAAAAACTTCCCAAATTCCCATCCTTAATAACATTCTGACCTCTACTCCCAGAGTTAAGTAACTTTTGTTACTATCTTTCCTTTTTTTAAATTTTACTTTACAAAGTCTGAAAAGATATTTTTAAGACAATTTTTTAGAGCAGTTATAGGTTAACAGCAAAATTAAGAAGTTATAGAGTTTTCCATATGCCCCCTGTTCCTGCACTTGCATAGTTTCTCCCATTATCAACATCCTCCAGCAGAGTGGTACACTTGTAATTGGTGAACCAACATCGACACATCATAATCACTCTAATCCATAGTTTTACCTTAAAGTTTAGTCTTGTGTTGTACATTCTTTGGGTTTGGATAAATGTATAAGGACATGTAGTCATACTATAGTATCATACAGAGTATTTTCATTGCCCTGAAAGTCCTCTGTGCTCTGCCTATATACCCTCCCCCGCCCGAAACTCTGGCAACCTCTAATCTCTTAACTGTCTCCATAGTTTTTTTTTTTCTTCTCTTCCAGAATGTCATACAGTTATTATCATTCAGTATGTAGACTTTTCAGATTGGTTTCTTTCACTTAGCGATACGCGTATAAAATTCCTTCCACCATTCATCAGATATAATGGATTTAGCAACAAGTATCGTAAAACTCTGGCTTACCAATCAAAAGGTAATGTATTATTTCTCATAATGAAAAAAAAAGGGGGGGTAGGGTACCCAGTAAGGTCTGATGAGTACTTTCCACTGAGTCTGTATTCCACTATCTCTGCTTTTGGCTTCATCCTATAGTTGGTTTCCTCTTGTGATCACAAACGGCTGTAACATATCACCTGGAGACAATAGTAACTAGTGGCGGAAAGGGGTTTACCTTTACATCTCTTGTGTCAGTAGGAGAGGACAACTTCTCATGCTTGGAAAGATTTTCTCCTGTGGTTCACTGGCCTGATTTTGGCCACCTTTTTTTTTCATACCGACCCTTGGCAAGGGTTAGCCTTCTGACCACTGGACTCCTTAGACTCCTCCAGACCCACTGGATCAGATGATGGGGTCAGCTTCCTTAGAAATACTTGGCTATGTGGAGGAAGACTGGATATCTTAAAATATATGCTCTTAGGAATCAGAGAAATTTCCTGCAACCAACAGGGCACGTCACACTCCTGTTTTCATTTATTGAAATTCCTGCTTTTACTAGTCATATAGAATGTCACACATGGTCATATCAATGAGCACATTTGAACAGTTAATAAGATTGAGCTGAGATTAGGACACAGGGGCTGTGTGAGTGATGCATGTTTGCCTTTGGGGCTGCCCAGCATAATACTTAGGAGCGTCGGCTCTGAAGCAAATGCCAACTTCACATAGCTGTACGATCTTGGGCCAGTTAAACCTAACTTCTCAAAGCCTCCACTTCCTCACCCATAAACTGCAGTCATCTCATCTGGTTGTTAGAAGGATTAAAGGAGATAATGCGTATACCACGTGTTTGAAAATACCTATCATATTTTAAATGTTCAACACACCCAAGACATAATATCTTATTATATTTATTTTTGTACATCGTAGGCTCTCAGTACACACCGGTGACTGTAAATACTAAAACAACTACAAAGACAAACAAACAAAAGCAACATAGAATCATATTAGCGAGTGACATCAAAAAGAAAAAGAAAAACAATAAAATCTCATCCTGCACAGGCTCTCTGACTACCAACAGAAGCAGAGACGGGCTCCGCTGGAGGACTGTTTCCCTAAGTTGGGCTTGTGATAAATTCCCACAGATTAAAGTCAAGGATGTTTTCACAAAGATCACCAAACACAGGAGAAGGCAAGCCGCTGCAAGTTAAGAGATGGAAGGATGGATGCTTTTAGATTCTCACATCTGCAGAATGGCCTTAACAGACAAGGGCAACAGAGAACAGTATACATTGATGCAGCAGAAGTCACAGAGACCAAAGGAACGGAGCCCAGGAACATACCCATGCACGTAGGGAAATCTGATGGACAGAGTCAGCGTCACACATTAGTGTGGAAAGGAAGGTTGCTAAACAAATCAAGCGCTCAAAATAAGCTATCCCAGCGCAGGGGAGAATGAAAAGGGGTCCCAGTTCACACCCATCATGTGCAACTATCCACCTTGAATAGACTGAGAACTTAAATGTTCAAAGCTGAGCCTGCGTGTCCGGAGCCTGTGCTCCGCAACGGGAGAGGCCACAACAGTGAGAGGCCCATGTACCGCAAAAAAAAAAAAAAAAGTAGATGTTAGCTTAGCTATGATGGTATAAGAAAGAAAGTAGGTAACTGAGAAAGACATAATTATAATCAGGTTCCAGATATACCTATGTCCACAAAGGTGGACAGTACAGATTCTAGACTTTAAGTCATTCTTCGGTGGCAGCCTATCAAAAAAATCTTGGGGCCAGGAGATGAGTTTTTCTAATGTTGATCGAATGACAGTAAATACACTTTGATTTATTCTTTAAAGGAAGCGGCACAGGGTTTTATTACAGGGCTCCCTTACATAGTAATAACATTTCACATTATTCACCTTCAGAAGACAAAATACAAAACAAATTCTTGTATTAGATAACGGGTGAACAATGGCTGATTTGAATAAAAATTTATTTAAATGTCATTTCTAAAAGACAATGCATTTCGATGCAGATCTCATTTGCAATTTCAGAAAATCATACCTTATTACATAAAGATAATCTTGAGTAACAAGATCAATGCCCAGATGGATTTGGTCCCATTTTGACATCACAAGTCGTAAGGACCCTGATTCATGTAATAGGCAAACGAATGGCATTTTCTGATACTTTTAAAGTCAGAATAATGACTGAGAAGAGCTGCCCAAAATTCTGCTAGGCAAGGGACATATTGGAGTGGGGACTGGGGGGTTGTGGACCACTTACTGGTGAACCTGAGGACAAAATTCAGCCCCTCCCCCCAAAAAGGAAGATAAAAGCCTTCAGACAGGCATTCTCTCTGGCCTCCTGGCTCAATAATTTATGTCACCCTGAGGGCATTTAAGGTTTGTGCCACGGTGTTTCAGGCTACTGCTGAGGAGACTCATTAACTGTGTCTCTTAGGTCACTTGTGTTTACGGCTGACTATAGGCGTCTTCACTATAAGGGTCTCTCATACACTGATTGGATTCTATTACAATGTCTGGGAAAAACTCATTCACAGTCTTTCCGTTGATGAAAGATTTTTTAAAATTTTACCACAGATACTTTAACATGTATCAAATCAAGAGTCTCTAATAATTCTCCAAGGTCAAATTTTTTCACCCAACCTTATCTTCCCTACAGCAATCTTCATGGGAAGTTGAAACATATGTAGGTTTGCCTTGATTTAGGGCATGGATTTAAGAAGACATATGGCAAACAAGCCAACACTGGGTCAACAAATATATATGCCAGGATTTCTCCGTTTAAAAAAATTTTTCATTAACCCTGGCAAAGACAGGGTTTCCGTGGCCTTAATGCACAATGACTCATGCTTTTAACTACTTATAGATTGTTCCCTAGCCATGCAGACACCTGTCCATTCTTCAAGCGAATAGTACCAGATTGACAAATTACTCCCATACGTATGCTTCTTGTTAAAATTTAAAAAAAGAGAAAAGAGTGAGTATATGGGGACTTCCCTGGTGGCGCAGTGGTCAAGAATCCTCCTGCCAATGCAGGGGACACGGGTTCGATCCCTGGTCCAGGAAGATCCCACATGCCACGGAGCAACTAAGCCCGTGCACCACAACTACTGAGCCTGTGCTCTAAAGCCTACCAGCCACAACTACTGAGCCTGCATGCCACAACTACTGAAGCCCGTGCACCTAGAGCCCACGCTCCGCAACAAGAGAAGCCACTGCAAAGAGAAGCCCTGCGCACCACAACTAAGGGTAGCCTCTGCTCACCACAATTAGAGAAAACCCGCATGCAGTAACAAAAACCCAAAACAGCCTAAATAAGTTAATTAATTAATTTTTTAAAAAAGAGTGGATATATCTATACATATAGCTGAGTCACTTTGCTGTACACCTGAAACTAACACAACATTGTAAATCAACTATACTCTAGTGAAAATTTAAAAAAAGAAAAATGATAAACATTTCAATGAACATATCTTCATAGATAAGATCATTATAAATATAGTGAAAACATCCAAAATATAATATGAATTCATTAGCTAAGAACCTAAAATCTCTCAACCAAATCAGTTGGGTTTGGGGGGCGCTTGAAACTGCATTATTTGGCAATGTAGTGAGAGGAGAGTAACTTTTTTCTTTAGCTTTGCTGTCTCTTTTCATCAAAAGGAGACATTTTTCATATCTGCAGAACAGGACTTTCCCTAATTTTCTCTTATTTCGTAAGCATCGTCTTTCAGGGTAATTCTGAAATTGGCCATCAAACAAACGTCAAGCATTACAAACATTTTTGTTTGATTTGCACTCTTTTTTAATTGATTCTAGCCAAGACCTCTCTCTTGTTTAGCTGTAAATAATTTGTTGATTTTCTTTCAAAATGTCCATGATTTTTGAAAACAAAATGACATGAGTTATGCTCATAGAGTTATGCTCAGGGCAATTCATTCTCTTCCTCACAATAACGTAACACATATTTCACATAAGCCTGGAAGCTTACCTTCCTCCCTGCTGCCTAGACCACCCTCACACACAGGTAGTGGCTGCATCTTCCCTGCAAGGGCACTGTGGTCACTGTCTTACTGGGCTGATCCGGACACCTGATTTTCTTAGTATCAGAGCTACACTTAAAACTTGCCATCTTTGGGCTTCCCTGGTGGCGCAGTGGTTGAGCATCTGTCTGCCAATGCAGGGGACACGGGTTCGAGCCCTGGTCTGGGAAGATCCCACATGCCGCGGAGCGACTGGGCCCATGATCCACAACTACTGAGCCTGCGCGTCTGGAGCTTGTGCTCCGCAACGGGAGAGGCCGCGACAGTAAGAGGCCCGTGCACCGCAATGAAGAGTGGCCCCTGCTCGCCACAACTAGAGAAAGCCCTCGCACAGAAACGAAGACCCAACACAGCCAAAAATAAATAAATAAATATTTAAAAAAAAACAAACAAAAAAAAACTTGCCGTCTTTATCTGCTAACCCTATTCTCATTTGAAACTATGTTCTTCAAAATAATTTCACTTTAAAGATGTCAAGTGAAACATGATGCAAAAATCACAAACCTTAGAATTTTCCGTAGTTTTGACTTACTGAGGGTCAGCCTGGGGTGAGAAACAAATTAAATACAGTCAGTATATATTTTGTTGATCGATTCTAAAGTTGACTCGGTTTGTGGGATCTTGTGTTGTTTTCTGAAATTTAATAAATGGCATTAAAATGAAGAACACATTTTAAATTCCAGTTTGCAATTCTCCACCCGCTTTCTAAGACATCAGACAGGTCACCATGTCTCCATCAGCTATGCAAGTCAGCCTCCAACTTTTCAAATCCCCTGCTACATATAAAATGTTTTTGCTTTCCCAGCTCTCACAAGGAGACAAACAAACATTTATGCTGGCTGGAACAAAAAAAAGGGAATTTTGCAGAAATACTTTTGATAGAGTATCTCGAAATTTCAAACACTTAAACATGCTGTTTCTCTAGGACTACAGTGAAAAGTTGGGAAGTTGCTTCATGTTCAGCCTGACTGACGTGCACCTTGGCCTATGAAAAAACACCTCGAGGAATGTGTGTCCCTCCCTGAGAGAGTGAGCTTTAGAGGAGAGTATGACCTTTAGAATCAAGCTATGGAAAGTCTGAATTCTAGCTAAGCTGCGTTCTTGTTATGCGATTGTAGGTAGCACACTTCAGCTCTCTGAGCCTAATGTTCTTATTTTTTAAAGATTGACTGAGACAACATATGTGAAGTATGGAATGATTTCCCCAGCATATAGTAAGTGTTCAATAAATTTAAGCCATCTGTTACTATGCAACTTATGTGTTCTGGAAGGATCCTCTTTTAATACCCTGCTGATCCCTCAATACATATTTATTGTTTATATAAGCAAACGGATTGAAATTGGTTATTTTTGAAAAATTAAATTTAATTGCTATGTTCTAATATAACCCATGACATGCTAGGTAGGTGTCACTATTTGGAAACCGATGGCATCAGGTTTTGGGTTTGAGTTGTGACTTTCTTTTTCTAGGATTGCAACAATTTCTAAGTTACACTCACCCATTCACAGCATCATGGACCCATTTGTAGGGAAGTAGCATAATTCTTTTGTAAGAAGTTAAATTTTGCAGTTTGAGAAATCCCCCAGTAAGAACTGCTGACAGCTTGAGTGGGCAAAGGAAAACCCAATGTGAAAATGTGGCTGTTTGATTGGACCGTGGCACCTTCCCTTCTGGAAGTGTCACGACAGACAAATGCTGGGATATCTGCTCTCAGGTTTTGTTGTATCCTGTCTTACAACTGACATAAAATGACGTCTCTAATCCGTGTGCACTTTGGGTTACAGCCCTGTATGTCAAAATAAAAGCCAGCAGGGGAGGCTAGGAAGTCTCACTAAACATCCTCCTTCTCTGATCCACCCTCTCTGCCGACTGGCCGGTCCACACCTGTGGCAGCTCCATTCTGAGAGGTGAGAGCAGCTGGCTCCCAGCACGTGTAAGCCCAGCTTGGGCTGGTACGGATCCTTAATGAGCTGTCAAGTGTCACAAGAGCATTTCAGGAAAAAAGAAATATATGTGAATGTCATATGTTTTGTGAATCTTAATACTATAATAACATATTGAAATGTTTGTGATTTTCACAGGCAAGTCGGGGGGAAAAAAAGTTTTCTTTTGTCCTTTTGGTTATCCATACGATCAAAGCGAGCGGCATGGAGCGAATTCCAGAGTGCACAATGCCAGTGTTATGTTCATTTGGCTTTGGAATGCTGTTTGTGGTTTTCTTTGGGCTGCAGATTTTTTTTTTCAGGTGAGTTTTTTTTTTTTAATTGTATCCATTTTCCAAGCTTGGTAACTGCCCTGGGTTGGACCATAATGGCAGACCAATCTGCCCAAAAAACTTTTGAAGGCAAACCTGTGTGGAAATCACTAGGTAATGATGGCGGTGTTAATGCCTGCTGCCAAGGTCTGTTGATCCCTCACCATGTGCCTGGACTTTCTGATGACTCTTGTTTTCTCACCTGTCAAAGGAGGAGGACAATAGCGTCTACCTCGAGGGTTTGCTGTGGAAATCGAGTACACATAGAGCACGCTGGACATAGGAAAGCACGTTAGCTGTTCTTATTGTGTGTGAGCTCATGTCATCCTCATGGCAATTATGTAGGGTTGGTATCGTCACTGACACTGTCTCTCAGATGAGGAAACTGAAGGGCGGATGAAGCAATTTCCCCAAAGTCACAATATAAGTGTCAGAGCCAGGAGTAGAACCCAGGTGATCCGACCCTTGACTAAACCTGCTCATATTGTTTGAGTTTCTCTATTTTTTTTCATGATCAAGAATGAATTTATGATAAAATTATAAAAGAAAAACAGATATATTTGTTCAAAGCTTTGAAACTTTCATATGGCAAAAGATATCATGAACAAACTCAATCAAAAAACTATAAATTTAGGGAAAATATTAAATAAAGAGGGTAATTACACTTTATATTATAAAGAATTCTTTTTTGTTTAAGATGGTAAAAAAATTTTTTTGGCTGTGCCACATGGCATGTGAGATCTTAGTTCCCTGACCAGGGATCAAACCCGTGCCCCCTGCAGTGGAAGCGTGGAGTCGTAACCACTGGACCTCCAGGAAAGTCCCATAAAGAATTCTTAAAAGTTGGTAAGGCAGATATGAACAACCAATAGAAAAATGGGCAATTAAGTGGCTATTTACATAAGAGAAAATTCAAATTTGGGGGGAAAAAACATTAAGTAGAAGCTAAAACTCAGAGATTTGTAAATTAAAGTAACAATGAACTATCATTTCACACCTATCAAGACTGGCACACCCTTAAAAGACAGATTACAGCTATTATTAATGTAGATGAACCAAAAAGTGTATTCTCATGCATTGCTACAGTAAGTGGTTAAAAAAAAGACATTTAAAGCAAAAACTGGCATTTCTGTAAAACATATACGTTAAACGTTAAAAATATATTTATTGATAATTACCTGTGAATACTACCACTGAGTATCTCAGAGTTTCTCTCTTTTCCTGGGCAAGCATCATAATTCCAGAAATTAAGGACTTAGACTTACTTGTATGGCATCTGATTAAAACACATGGGGATCTCTGATTAACTGACTGTATGGATTTGGTCAAGTTACTAGAAGCCCTGGCATTTTAATTCCAATGAAGGAGATGAACTATGATTTCGAAGGATCTTCCTGACACTGTGAACATTCTAGAAGCCTAAGAAGTTTACACTCTCTCAAGCAATTCACCTGGTTTCTTGGACCTCCAAACAAGGGGAAATTGGTTTAAATTGTACCAGAAGGATTTTTTTTTTTTTGGTAAGAATGTTCTCTTGGTAATAAGGTAGTGAACACTGAAAAGAGAAGCTTTTCAAGCTCCTCACTTAAAGCTCTGTGAGAAGAAGGTGGGCCCCATCACTTGGAGCTGTCAGTGGCTCTTAATGCGTAGAGGCTGAGCCCTGACTAGGTTATGGGTTTCTTGTAGCTAAATGGTTCTATTTTTCAACGGTGTTAGCTCCACAGTAACTGTTAGGATGGACGGTCCTAGTCAAATAATTAGCCTCAGAATCAAGCTGTGAGATTAGTACTGGCTGAGTAAAGCAGGCAGAGGCTGTCCTCAGCATCCCATGCACCAGAGAGGCAGGTGTGTGGGTGCAGGACACTCTGTGGGCTGTGGGAGGAAGGAAAGATGCCAGTGGAATCAGCTTTGGTCCAGGGTTACATTGTGAACCAGGCTGGGTTTTCTCGGATGTCTCCAGCCACACTGGATGCTACCCCACTCTCCTCAAGGAACTCATGGTGCTCAGGAGCGAGGATCCCGCTACAGCATGGAGTTTTGACCTTTCCTTCCTTCCTTCCACCCCACATCCATGTCTTCAGGTCCAACGCTGTTTTTTGTTTTGTTTTGTTTTGTTTTTTTGTGGTATGCGGGCCTCTCACTGCTGTGGCCTCTCCCATTGCGGAGCACAGGCTCCGGACACACAGGCTCAGCGGCCATGGCTCATGGGCCCAGCCGCTCTGTGGCATGTTGGATCTTCCCGGACCGGGGCACGAACCTGTGTCCCCTGCATCAGCAGGCGGACTCTCAACCACTGCGCCACCAGGGAAACCCCCAATGCTGTATTGAGAAAGGGCCCAGGGAGGTTTAATGTGTAACATTTCCAGGTAGAATCACTGCTTTCTAGTTCCTCTGAATACATAGCTCAGAATTTAACCCTGGGGGAGAGCTTTAGACAAAGAAGCAAGACCTTCCTATGTGGAATGTTTTCTCATGATAGAGGGAAGAGATGGCTCTCACCCCACCATGGCCGAGGGCAGCCTGGCCTGGAATGGGGAGAGTCAGAACTCCATGGGGAAGATCAATTGAAAAATGTGGGATGTGAGTCAACATATTAGATAGACATTTTGCATATATATGGTTGTTATAAATTTTTAAAGAAATTTTTAAGACATGATGTTCAGGTTATGTGCCATGATTTCTACAAGTTATTTAAGTTAATCACAGTCGTGGCAGTGGTAAAATAAGACAAATGGGAGTTAACGTAATCAAAAATAATACAATTTTAGTGGTAGTGATTAAAACCGAGAGAGAATCCCTTATACCAGGCACACTCATTAACATCCTAACTAGTGAGATAACGAAACATATTCATTTAAAATTTTTAAAAAATTATCCAAATATTTGCATTTCCATTTTTTTTAGAAAAATAAGTCCACACAACATGTATTATTTCTTCTCCTTATTTCAGTTTGTTCTTATTAATAAACATGAAAAGATGGTACCATGAATCTGTATTATTCCAAACAGAGCTGAATTTTCCCTTTTACTTAAAAGATGCTTTGTTTCAGCTCAGGGCAGCTTGCAATTAATTTCTGAGAACTTATGATCCTCTTAGACTTCTGTAATATATTTTGAGTAAAATCACAGGAGAAGTCTTTTTTGACATATAAATATAACTTACTTCCCCAATTTTATGGTATGCATTTCCCGTTATGTGACGAGCTGGTGGGCTCTCTTGCTTATCCGCCATTTCTTAGGCATTCTGTCACACATTATCCTATTTAATCTTCACAAAAGCACTGAAAGTTAAATAACACTATATCTGCTTTTCGGATGAGGAAGTTATAACTCAATAAATAAAGTGAGTTACTCATGATGCCACAGAATGTACACGATGGGAAAGGATTCAAGGCTGGACAAAACGCTCATGTCGTTTTGGTCTCTGAGGAAAATGAGCTTAAGGATCTCTCTTATTTCTGTGCTAGTTCTTTCTGAGGCTAGCAGGACCAACTCTTTGGCTTGTACATCAGCACTACTGGTCAGGAAGTCTCCAACCACATCCAATAAACGAAATATTTTCTCCTTTGGATGGATAATGAAAGAAGACACATTTGTTTAAATCTGTTTTCTAGGACTCATAACTACCATGTAAAGGTTTATAAAAGATCTAAGATATGACACTTAGCTGGAGGTCTACGGTTAAGATTCATCAGGGTGGAGCAGTCTGGGTGAATTATATTTTACTAACTGAAACTTATGCTTTATTTCCAACATAATCTTCAGCTTTTGCTTTTTATTGCTGTCTGTATCTGTCCTGACATTGCCATCATCTCTCAGCAGAATCAGCATTTATTGAGTTCCTAATACTCTATAGGTTTTCTGAGATCCCCTTAGCTTCTGGCATGGATTACTGAATAATCTGAATATTTTGAATCTATTCAATTCTGGAATCAAGTCCTTGAATGCCTGTATCAGAGCAAATGTAACTTTTGGAGGTGACCTAGGATTGCTCTTAGGAGACCTTCATAATAGCTGGTTTCTTTTGAATCTTTTGCTATCGTTAGGATGTGTTACTTAATCCCCTTCATGTCTTCTTCTACACTGGTCCCCAAATACCAGCTTGTCTCCCATGAGCTGAGCCCAAACCGAGTGACTACTTAATATAAACCATGGTTTTATTGGCTTTTTGCATTTCTAGATTGGTTGTGATGAAGACGACCTTCCAGTTAATTTGTGTCTTCATTTTTTTGCCTCCAAAATACCATCAATCCCAACATTACAAATCTTATTAGGTGATGTTGAGTTGAAAAATCTAAATAATTTGTGTAGCGTCTGAAAATATTCCGTTATTAAGGGTCGGGTGTGTGTAATCATCTAATCCTGAAGACTTTACGACATTATGTGAGGATATTTTAATGATACTGTATTTGTTTACGATTATTTCATGAAAGTCACAACATTCTCACTTACTGGTTCTGAAATGGCTTGTTTAGATAGTTGTAAGAGTAGAATGGATGATTAACCATATGGTTGCTGCTGTCTTAATTGTGTCTGTGTCATTAATATTTTATCAACATATATTACTCTTTCCCCAGAAAACCCAGTAAAATTTCCACACTTATCTCTCCAAAGATATCCTGAAGTGTATGGTAAGGATCCCAGGAGAGAGAAGTGTTGGGTAGGACATCCACAGTAATAAAACAAACAAACATTTTATCCAAGAAGTTGGACTTATTCAGTTGAGGCAGCTCGTGTGTCCTAAAGAAGCCCATGTAAGTGACCTGCAGCAAACCCAGCATCATACCTCCAACTCCAAACCGCTGGGCTTGAGATGGCTGGGAAGACTCCATGATGTGCAGTCACAATGGCTTTGTCCACATCACGCAGGGGCCACTACGGGTGGTCTGTAGAGCTTGCTTCCATAGGCAGTGCTTAATATTTAGGGGTTTAAGAACATACTCTTGTTTTTCTCTCTGTATTTTTGTACCTTCATTTTAATTAGCTTTTTTTTTTTTTTTTGCAGCACGCGGGCCTCTCACCGCTGTGGCCTCTCCCATTGCGGAGCACAGGCTCCGGACGCGCAGGCTCAGCGACCACGGCTCACGGGCCCAGCCGCTCCGCGGCATGTGGGATCCTCCCATCTTCCCGGACGGGGGCACGAACCCGCGTCCCTCGCATTGGCAGGCGGACTCCCAACCACTGCGCCACCAGGGAAGCCCCTAATTAACTTCTTGATCCATTTTCCAAGTCCTTCTAATCCCAGATTCGTAACTGATATGTATGAGCCCACGGACTATTGCTCTGGGAGGTAAATGAGTACCGAGATATTATCAGCTTTTCAGTGGAAATTACGTGGCTTGGAATCCAAGCTTTATTACATTTAATTCAGTTCACAATGAGGCTGAAAGTAGAGTTTTAAGTCACCTAGGAACACTTAGAAAACACATAAGACACACTATAGAAATATACTTGTTGAAACAAACCAGGCAATAGGCTTCCATTTAGTTTGTAGAAAGCTGGTGCTGTCATTCTGGCCTGGCAACCTTGTATCACACTTGTTACTGTCATAGACAGGAACTTTCTAGAAGCACTAGACAGTGCATATACACACAAGCTCTGTTAGTTTCTTACCTATTTAAGAGAGTTGATATCTGGTTAAAGTAAGTCACATTTATAAATCTTTGTAAAATCTAAATAATAGCATTTGAAATTTTGTCCTTTCTCCATCTGTCTCCATTCCTTGCTCCCCATGCCCTCTGCGTGGTTAGTTGGAGGCATGTATTTCCCTCAGCAGCCCTATAACTGTGCCTTGTCTTCGTGAACTGTTCAGGAAACTGGAAATATGTAAGAATCATGAAAAATATTTTTTTTTCTTGAAGGAACCGGAGGATAAAAGTACCAAAAAAGAAAAAAAAAAAAAAAACAAACCCAAATCTAATCATTATTATGGCCCCATTTTGTGGTTTTTAATGATCGCAGCTTGTTGCCCCAAGTCCTTTTGCAAAAGGTCAAGACCACTGAGATTGCCCAGGCAACCAACCTTCAGCAAAGAGATACTCAAGAGAGCAATTTGCTAATGCAGCAGGAACTGGTGATGGTTAACTGAGGAAAAACAGAACGTGAGCCCTAGTCCTTGATTCACTGGCTGCAGAAGTGAAAATGGAGAAGAGAACATGAATTAGCAGTAAATCAAGCCAGGGATTGAGCTGTGGGTCCAGGACTAATGAGCCTTTTGCTCTAAATCCACTCTTCCTGCCTCGCATTGGCTACGCTGCACTGCCCGGCTAATGAATTCTGCTCACCTCCTGCCAGATTCGTGTTTCATTCCCAGCAGACTAAGGAACACCCTTGCTATACTTGCAGCGTTCCCAAGCCTATAGAGTTTCCTGGAGCTGCCGTGACTTTGACTGACCTGGGTAAAGAGACAGGAGGGCTGAGGTGCAGATCTTAGTGTTACAGCTGACCCTTTGCTGAAATCCTCCAGAGGACTGCCCTCCCACCCAATCTGAGGGCACAGGGGGAGCTAACCAACACCAGGAGAAAAATCACAAAAGATATGTGGTCATATTTCCTACCCATCTTGAAACTGTCATAATTTATGCTTGTTTGAAAATTATTTTTAGTGCCCTCAGAGTACTGATGATAGAATTCAACAAAATCTAGTATTTTCTTTCTGTGATTTGAGATGAATAGATACTATCTGAGGTGTCCATAGGAAAATGGCATTCTATCTGCATGGGAGAAAAGAAGAAGAAAAAACAAAAAACCTCCTGGATTCTAAGGTCAATCAATCATTTTTAGAACCAATTTGTTCATATTTGTTGGGTACATGATGCACTTGGAATAGTTTATATTCTGTGGATAGAGGTACCCTTCTGAATGGCAAATGTGATCACACACACCACTAGATTTAAGGGGACATTGCTTCATCCAGTCCGTGAGGCAGTTGGTGAGCTCTTTCCTGCCCTGTTATGTCCCCAGGTTAGTAGGGTGTGACAGCTGGCTGCTGACAACTCATTCCTGTCACCCTGGTTTAACATGCTGTGTCTATAGCTGGGCCCTCAAACCAGAAGGCCTGAGTCCAACGACCTCCCGGTTACGCCTGGATCACATCACTTCATCTCCTGTGTCCAGTTTCCTTTTGTTAAGGAAAAATAACGTTGCCTCCTCAGAGGGTGAGTGTAAAAAACCCAGCACAGTATCTGGAATATTCCAGGTGTGAAATGTTACTATCTATCCTCTAAATGACATGTCAGAAGCAAGTCAGGGTCTTTGCAAAGTAATAAAATCATTTAATTTTTTGAAAAAAGAATTGTTCACATTTCTAGAGGGATTACCATGAATGCATCAGAATATTCTTAGAGAAATGACCTGAATACACCACTTCTGATAGTAGGACATTTCTTGCTCTCATTTTTCGGTGCTTAGGAAATAGAAGAGTTTGTGGGTGAAGTTGGGGGTCTTTGTATGCTCTCTTAGCTTCAGCAATGCCTGCCCTATTTTCCTCAGATTCACAGAGATTGATTCCCTGACAGAAGCAGGTTTAGCAGGTCAAGCGTTGCCGCAGAAGCTTGGCTGAGTTTACCCTGTTGTTGGACATACATGTTCTTACCTGTATGGTCTCTCTGAAGATGTGCAGGACCATACCTTTAGCGATGGCTTTGGGTAATATGAATAAATAGAAGAGCAGCTCAGTCAAGATTAAAGGAACAGCCATCACCATACACACAGGAGCCAAGTTGTTTTTTTTTTTTTTTTCAAACATTTTATCTTACCTGGTATAACATATAACATTTTTATTGTGGCGACAGGCAAGTGTTAAAAGGGCCAAAGCCTGGCACCTGGAGAGAATGAGAGTGTTGGGCCTACATGCTTTAAGCTTTAAGCATCACTCAGAGGCCAGCCTCCCCAGAGTTTTATTTCCCCAAAGAATAGTTTTGATCTGCAAATGTAAATTCTGCAGGAAGCATCAAACCTCAAGGCTGCAGTATAACTTTAAACTGATCCACAATTTAAATATACCATGATGAAGTTCCCAGCTGGGAAAATGAATAGTAGAACAAAAAACCAATTTTGAGGATCAATTTTGAAGGAAACACCAAAAAAATGTTTTTAAAGGCATACTTCCTGCAGCTTTTGTCTTTCCTTTTACATTACAGTGAATTTCTTTTCTCACAGTGGGATTTTAAAGTAATTTATAATTATACACACTTGCAGGGGATGAGAGAGAAATGACCTAATTACAGACCAAATGGATACCCTCTGGCCATCCTGCAATTAGAGCGACTGGGGCAGTGATGGGCTTTATCCTCTTGAGTGGATTCGGTGGTTAACCTGGCAGGGAGTGTGGAAAGTGGTCCACGTGGTCCACAGCATCATGTCAAAATCTGTGCAAATTATTTGGAAAAAAAAAATAAACAGATAAAGCTAAACTTGAAAAGTGATTGTAGAACTGAAACTCCCCCTGCCTAGGACAGGCAGAAGCACAAACTGTGACCAGCAAAGGAGAAAAAAATAGCAGAGCGTTTTAATGCTGTCTCTGTATCTAACTAGATTCTAATTAGTTACAATTAGGCTGCCAGGGAATAACAGCTACAGTGACATTGAAGACGAAAATGCCCAGTTTTAACATAATTCCCACCATTTCATTAGATTTCCCTTCTTTGCTGAGATTTTGTTAGGAACATTAGTGGAAGCAAAATGTCTTAACAGGTGTCTAACAGGGTCACTGAAGCAGTAAATTCCTTTTTAGTAATTCTCTGGCCTTCCTGCTTTTCTCTCTGTACACTCTACAGCACGGGGGATAATTGCTTGGATCACGTGGTCTCAATTCTGTTCTCTTCTTCCAGCTAAGAGGCCATTTCCCCGCCCATTCTCTCTGTAGAAACCAGGATACCTAACCTGTAATGTGGAAAGAGCCGTGTCCTTTGTCTAGTTAGCAAAACTAGTCTGGCTAATATGAAGCTCCTAAAACTCACATGAACACTTAGAAAATGATATAAATGACATGTCATAGAATGGGAAGAGAGAAAGAGCCATTAATGTACGTTTTTTGCATTGGGAGAAAACCAACAGATTCTCTCAATAGTCAATATTGTCCTCATGTGTACAGTGGCTGCACCAAGTGTATCAGTGAGGTGAGAAGGTGGTGACTTAGGACACGTGTCCTGACTGAGATGGACTATTATGACGTGGGACTACAGAAGGCAATTAATTATTATTAATTCAAGTAATTGGTGATTGGGTGCCCTTTCTATGATTTCTTCACATACAATGAGATTATCTAGAGTAGTGGAATAGCCAGTATTAAAGGGATAAGTATTTTTATACCATCATTGATACATGTACATGGTATTGTTAAACTAAACTATGGAACATTCTTTCAGTGAAATTGTACATATTTCAGTGAGAGCTAAAAAAAATTGGTTAAAAAAATCATTTGTCTCTCTATATTCTTTTTTCACATTCTTTTCCATTATAGGTTATTACAAGATATTGAGTATAGTTCCCTGTGCTATACAGTAGGTCCTTGTTGTTTACCTATTTTATATACAGTAGTGTGTATATGATAATCCCGGACTCCTAATTTATCCTTTCTCTCTTCCCCTTTGGTAACCATGTTTGTTTTTTATATCTGTGAGTCTGTTTCTGTTTTATAAATAATTTCATTTTTTTTAGATTCCACATATAAGTGATGTCATATGCTATTTGTCTCTCTCTATATGTATGTATAACTGAGTCACTTTGCTATACACCTGAAACTAACTCAGCATTGTAAATTAACTATACTTCAATTTTTAAAAACATGAAAAATTTGTCTAGATCTTCTGGCTATAATTCATGCAGTATTATTTGTTTTTGAATGACAAAAAATATTTTTAAATATTTACCAAAATCTCATGCCTTGAAATCATGAGATATTCTGTTCTCAGATCCCTATATAAGGGGTATACAGTATTCTAAAGAGAGGGATCTTTCAAGCAAAGCAGAGACATAGTTACTTACTATAGGGAATGGGAGAAATATTGAGATTCAAATGGTACTTTTAACTCTAACAAAAGGGAGTGACCTGAAAATATGAAACAGTAATAGGAAATGAAAACACATTCAAGGAACTTAGCAACTCAATAGTACTAATGAAGAACAAGTTGCATATCTCAGAAAACCAGAGAGTAAATCTGATGACTGTCCACCTACACGATAGTCACAATTATTTGTTATGTGTCAGTGTATGGGCAGAAAGACAGAGCATGGAGCTTAGAGTCTACAGGGTGAGCTGGCCCTAGACTCTCCCAACACTCACAGAAATAAAGACAGGGATGGAAATTAAAAGAGAATAAACACAGATTCTGGTTCCATTTTCATGTTGCAAAATATAAGTGCAAATAGGTTTAAAGATGTGGAATAAAGTAGAGAATGAACTTCCAAATCAGAGACCCCTGGAATCAGACTCATTCAGACCCGTTTCCTGTCTCCATCATTGTGAACTATTCACCTGGGGTGGGCTCTGAATTTTTTTGTGCCTCCGTTTTCTCCTCTCCAAAATGGGTACAATAATGATACCAACTTATCTGTCATAAGTATTAAGTGTGTCAATGTATGTAAAATGTTTGGGACCATACCTCTCTTACCCTTTTAATAAATGTTGGATATTACTGTTATATTTATCATTAGAAGAAGGACAAATTGACTGGGCAAGAATAATGGCACTTGGCATACAGGTGCTTAATAAATATTTTGAACGATTTAATGCATGAATATGGAGGAATGAATATACAAGAAAGTAAACATGACATTTTAATAAAGAAAAACATGAAGAGACTGAAAAGAAAAACACACTAAAATAGCTATAAGTAGAATACATTACCCTATTGAAAGACAAGGACTTTTATATTAATAGAAAAAAGTTCAGATGTATTCTGTTTCCAAGACATGGCTCTTCAGACAAAATTGGAAAAGCAGTGTTGTAAATATAGGATAGGCCGGCTATCCCATGCCATGAATATCAGCAGAAAAGAGAAAACAATAACTGGGAGAATAGAATGTTATCTTAAGACAGCAGTTATGATTTGCAATAAAGATGAGCAGATACATAACACTATGAACCTAAAGTTTTATACCATATTTATTAAAGGAATAACTCGTATAAATGCAAGGAGAAACTATGAAATCTCACAGTAAGAAGATATAACACACTTGTCTTATATTTTACCAATCAAGTAGCCCCAAATGATTATTAAGTGGCGATTCTTATGGTTTTAAAAATCAGCTCTCCCTTTGGTAAACATAATCTCACACCCTCTTGAAGTCTTATTAAAAATTCCAAAATAAATTGGATTATTATTAAAACAAGTCAAATTGATGCTAAATATACTTTTTTCAAATTATAGACACTGTACAGTCTTATATACCAAGCAGGGGTTGGTAGTCACAGGTGAAACAATCACTGTTATAGAGTATCTGAATAATATAGTCAATTAATTTAATAAATATACAGATAATATACTTCACTAAGAGAACACATGTTATTTTAAAATATTTATGAGACATTTACAAAAATTGGCAAGAAGGAAAACAATACATTCCCCAATGTATAGTTTGAAACATACAAAACTGCTGTTTTCACAAGTCACAAAGCAACTTCACCGACAGACCTAATCAGAAGAGCCCAGACTGTGTTCTCTAGCCATTGCAACAGAGCTGTAAATTCACAACTTTCCCTTAGAAAATCATTTTTAAACACCCTTTAAAAGTATGTTGGTTCAGGGTTTCCCTGGTGGCGCAGTGGTTGAGAGTCCGCCTACTGAGGCATGGGACGCGGGTTCGTGCCCTGGTCCGGGAAAATCCCACATGCCGCGGAGCAGCTAGGCCCATGAGCCGTGGCCGCTGAGCCTGTGCGTCCGGAGCCTGTGCGCCGCAACGGGAGAGGCCACAGCAGTGAGAGGCCCGCGTACCGCAATGTTGGTCAATGAGAAAACAAAAACTAACATTTCAATCTGTTTACATATTCATAGCAATGTGTGTGCAGTGCGTAACATACTCTTTGACATTTGTTTTCCATCTGTGCTGTCTAGATCTGCTCCGTTCTGTTTTTTTACATCACATCCCTACCTTTTTTCTATTGTATTAAAGTTTTTGATAACATTCTTCTTGAATAAAAATTCTACTACTAAGAATAAACTCCAGAACCTAGAGAGAACAATTTGTTAATTTAAAAGGGGATAAAACAGTAAATATAGAAAAAAATTAATTTAAAAGGAGAACTGAGTAGAATTTACAGCTAAAATCCAGAGCTAGAACATCTAACAAGAAAGCCAAGTGAAAATTCATATTCCAACAACATTAGGAATTAGGTTATACAGAGATTATTAATAAAAAGCAAAGATTAAGTTTTGGGCTAATATGTTTGCATGTGTGTGTGTTGTGTATATGAAACGTGCATCACTAAAAGTGAAGCAATAAGAGTTAAAGAGAAAACCCTCAAACGAAACAAACCATAACAAAAGAAAGCACTCCTGAGTAGAAAAAAAAACTACAAAAAAATGAGAAAATTCATGAAAGAACTACCCCAAACCTTTGGGGGATTTTTTGTTTGTTTGTTTTTTGCGGTACGCAGGCCTCTCATTGTTGTGGCCTCTCCCGTTTCAGAACACAGGCTCCGGACGCGCAGGCTCGGCAACCATGGATCACGGGCCCAGCCGCTCCGTGGCATGTGGGATCTTCCCGGACCGGGACACGAACCCGTGTCCTCTGCATCAGCAGGCAGACTCACAACCACTGCGCCAACAGGGAAGCCCCCAAACCTTTGGTTTTAAAAGTGAGTCCTGTCAAGCCCTCAAGAAACAGATAAATCCTATGATTTTAGAATAATATTGAAGCTTTTCAATTTCCTGAGGTTTGATACTTCTAAACATCACTAAGATAGCATAGAGAATAAAACTATAAACTACCCCCCCTTAAGAATATAGATGAAAGATTTCAAAAAATCTTTACTATGTTCAGCCAGAGGGTGTGTTTGAAGAATAGTACATAATGCAGGTCATGGTACTGGTTGGTTTGGTGGAACATAGACAGGGGACTGTCATATGTAGGACGACATAAGATACTGGAAATGCCCTTCTTCCTGGGTGGAGATTTAAGAGTTCTTTTTGAAGTTATGTTCTATAACTTACAGATAAATTACTTATGTTCTTTTGTATGTATCAAATATTACCTTAATATATTTGATATATTATATAATCAAATATATATTAATATATTTCTTAATATTTCTTCTTATGAAAGAAGAAAGGAAAGAAGGTCATACATAAGAGTTTACTTGGCCCAAGAATGTCAGGCTCAGAAAACAGTGGCAAATACAGTCCATTATGACAAACTAAAAGCAAACTGACCAACATTAGGTGTAATTCAGCATCCGTTCTTATACACTTTTTTTTTTTAAAAAAAAACAAATCCATGGCAAACTAGGGATAGCTCTGTGATAAGATATTTTATCTGAGCCAGTAGCAGGAATTGCACTGAATGGAGATGGGCTTGAGGACCTCCTATTGATGAGAGAACAGATTATCAAGGCCTTCGCCACATTCACTGGCCAGCAGGGTTCTGAAAGCCCCAGCAAGTGTGAAAAGAAAGCAAAAGAAATAAGAGGTATTCGGTTTGGCACAGACTTGTCATTAGTTATTGACTATTTCTTAACTTGTAGAAAATATAAGATCTTCAATTGTAAGATCATTTGAACTAATAAAAATATAAATAAGTGGCCATTTATTTAGTAAACATACAAAAGCTCAGTAGCTTTCCTATATACTAGTTAGAAAATACAATAGAAAACCAACATTATATTCACAATAGCAAATAATCTACAGATTATTCAGGAATAAACTTAGTGAAAGACATAAGCATACTATATGGAGTGTCATAGAATAAGAGCTACATAAAAGAAGTGGCACAGTATTTTTCTGGATAATAAAAATAAAGAATTTAAATGAATAAATATCTAAAAATGAATCTATAAATGTAAAGGAATTCTAATAATAAATCTCAGTGTAGTTTAATTTTTTTTGACAAAATTATTCCTAAGTTAATCTTGAAGAATATTTTGAGAGAATAGTTAGGAAAATTTTGAAGAAGACATAAGAATTTGGCCTTCCACTTATTAAAACATATTATGAAGTTATAATAACTCAACAGCATGTTCCTAGAAGTAGGTTAGACTGGTTAAAGAATGAGACCATAACACTAAAATAAATCAAGATGAGTCTTCATAAAACTATAGTTTATGCCATCAAACAGTAAGTATTATGCTATTAAATGTAGTATTGTGACCCATAATGATATGGCTCATCAATCCATTAAGTACAAGGTGGGCTTTTTTTTAATGGTATTACGAAGCATAAAATATGTTTTATAAAATATATAAAGGTATTTTATGGAAAATATTAGATTGTTATGTCATAGCTAGATCAAAAACTAGCAAAAAATCCAAAGAACACTAGATGCAAGTTGGTGAATATGTAAACAATTTTCTTGTGGGGCAGGCCTTTCTATGCCTGGCCACCTGCAAAACCATAGGGAGAATGTAGATCAGCAGCAATCATAACAACAAACCCTTACTTAAAAACCAAAGGAGATAGCACAAAAATTTCAGAATGGTGGAAAACCACTATAAACATTATTAAAAAGCAAACCACAGATCTGAAAAAAAAAAATTTAGTGTCTATAACAGGCAAATGACTAATTCTGATATGTAAACATTTCTTTCAAATCAATAAGTAAAATAGGAACATTTTAATGGAAAATTGAGAAGAAGCTATAGCATTAAAGGAGTTCAAATATGAATAAATTAGAAAAAAGGATAAACTGCTAAAAAGATGTTCAGGCTCAACAGTAAGCAAAAAAGTACGATTGAAACACAATGAAAAAAAAAAACACAATGGAGGTAATATTTTCCATCTGTTCAAAGACAAATAAATACTAATAGTATTATCAGAATGCTAGAAAGTAGCCAAACCTCTTCTGTAAGTTGGTAAAATCTTTCTAAAGAGCAACTTAAAAATAAGTATCAGGAGACCTTCAAGATGGCAGAGGAATAAGACGTGGAGATCACCTTCCTCCCCACAAATACAACAGAAATACATCTACATGTGGAACAACTACTACAGAACACCTACTGAACACTGGCAGAACCACTCAGACTTCCCAAAAGGCAAGAAATTCCCCCCGTACCTGTTAAGGAAAAAGGAAAAAGAGAGGCAAAAGAATAGGGACGGGACCTGCACCAGAGGGAGGGAGCTGTGAAGGAGGAAAAGTTTCCACACACTAGGAAAACCCTTCACTGGCGGAGACGGGGGTGGTGGGGGGAAGCTTCAGAGCCACGGAGGAGAGCGCAGCCACAGGGGTGCAGAGGGCAAAGCAGGGAAATCCCCGCACAGAGGATTGGTGCCGACCAGCACTCACCAGCCCGAGAGGCTTGTCTGCTCACCTGCTGGGGCAGGCGGGGCTGGGAGCTGAGGCTCAGGCTTTGGAGGTCAGATCCCAGGGAGAGGACTGGGGTTGGCTGCGTGAACACAGCCTGAAGGTGGCTAGTGTGCCACAGTTGGCTGGGAGGGAGAACGGGAAAAAGTCTGGAACTGCCTAAGAGGCAAGAGACGATTGTTTCGGGGTGCACAAGGAGAGGAGATTCAGAGCACCACCTAAACGAACTCCAGAGATGGGCATGAGCCACAGCTATCAGCGTGGACCCCAGAGACAGGCATGAAATGCTAATGCTGCTGCTGCCACCGCCAAGAAGCCTGTGTGCAAGCACAGGTCACTACCCACACCTCCCCCCCCAGACGCCTGTGCAGCCTGCCACTGACAGGGTCCCGTGATCCAGGGACAAATTCCCCAGTAGAACACACAGCATGCCTCAGGCTGTTGCAGTGTCACGCCACTACAGGCTGGCCCTGCATTCCATACCCCTCCCTCCCCTGGGCCTGAGTGAGCCAGAGCCCTCTAATCAGCCGCTGCTTTAACCCTGTCCTGTCTGGATGGGGAACAGATGCCCTCAGGCAACCTACACGCAGAGGCAGGGCCAAATCCAAAGCTGAACCCCAGGAGCTGTGCGAAAAAAGAAGAGAAAGGGAAAACTCTTCCAGCAGCCTCAGGAGAAACGGGTTAAATCTCCACAATCAACTTGATGTACCTGCATCTGTGGAATACCTGAATAGACAATGAGTCACCCCAAAAGTGAGATGGTGGATTTTGGGAGCAACTGTAGACTTGGGGTTTGCTTTCTGCATCTAATTTGTTTCTCATTTTATGTTTACCTTGGTTTAGTATTTAGAGCTTATTATCATTGGTAGATTTGTTTATTGATTTGGTTGCTCTCTTCTTTTTTATATACATATAGATATTTTCATTTTTTTCCTTTTTCTCTTTTTGTGAGTGTGTATGTCTATGCTTCTGTATGTGATTTTCTCTGTATATATTTTCTTTTACCATTTGTTCTAGGATTGTGCATGTCCTTTTATTTTAGTATAGTTTTTAGCACTTGTTATCATTGTTGGATTTGTTTATTGGTTTGGTTGCTCTCTTCTTTCTTTCTTCTTTTGTTAAGACTAATTTCTTTTATTTTTAATAGTTTTTTTATTTTAATAACTTTGTTTTGTTTTATTATTTTTTTCTTTCTTTCTTTCTTTTTCCTCCCTTTTCTTCTGAGCCATGTGGCTGACTGATACACTAGCAGGGTGTCAGTTCTGGGCCTCTGAGGTGAGAGACTGAGTTCAGGACATTGATCCACCAGAGACCTCTCGGCTACAAGTAATATCAAATGACAAAACCCCTCCCAAAGACCTCCATCTCAATGCTAAGACCCAGCTCCACTCAACGATGAGCAAGCTACAGTGCTGGACACCCTATGGCAAACAACTAGCAAGACAGGAACACAACCCCACCCATTAGCAGAGAGGCTGCCTAAAGTCATAATAAAGTCACAGACACCAAAAACACACCACCAGATGCGGTCCTGCCCATCAAAAACACAAGACCCAGCCTCATCCACCAGAACACAGGCACTAGTTCCCTCCACCAGGAAGCTTACACAACCCACTGAACCAACCTTAGCCACTGGGGGCAGAAACAAAAAACAGTGGGAATTACAAACCGGCAGGCTGCGAAAAGGAGACCCCAAACACAGTGAGTTAAGCAAACTGAGAAAACAGAGAAATACACAGCAGATGAAGAAGCAAGGTAAAATCCCACGAGACCAAATAAAATAAGAGGAAATAGGCAGTCTATCTGAAAAAAGAATTCAGAGTAATGACAGTAAAGATGATCCAAAATCTTGGAAATAAAATGGAGAAAATACAAGAAATGTTTAACAAGGACCTAGAAGAAATAATGAGCAAACAAACAATGGTGAACAACACAATAAATGAAATTAAAAATTCTCTAGAAGGAATCAATAGCAGAATAACAGAGGTAGAAGAACAGATAACTGACCTGGAAGATAAAATAGTGGAAATAACTACCACAGAGCAGAATAAAGAAAAAAGAACGAAAAGAATTGAGGAAAGTCTCAGAGACTTCTGGGACAACATTAAATGCACCAACATTCGAATTATAGGAGTCACAGAAAAGAAGAGAAAAAGAAAGGGACTGAAAAAATATTTGAAGATATTATAGTTGAAAAGTTCTCTAATATGGGAAAGGAAAGAGTCAATCAAGTCCAGGAAGTGCAGAGAGTTCCACACAGAATAAATCCAAGGAGAAACACACCAAGACACATATTAATCAAACTATCAAAAATTAAATACAAAGAAAAAATATTAAAAAACAACAAATGACATAAAGGGGAACCCCCATAAGGTAAACAGCTGATCTTTCAGCAGAAACTCTGAAAGCCAGAAGGGAGTGGCAGGACTATTTAAAGTGATGAAAGGGAAAATCCTACAACCAAGATTACTCTACCCAGCAATGACTTCATTCAGATTTGACTGAGAAATTAAAACCTTTACTTTTACAAGCAAGCAAAAGCTAAGAGAATTATGCACCACCAAACCACCTCTACAACAAATGCTAAAGGAATTTCACTAAGTGGGAAACACAAGAGAAGAAAAGGACCTAAAAAAACAAACCCATAACAATTAACAAAATGGTAAAGGGAACATATATATCGATAATTATCTTAAATGTGAAGGGAGTAAATGCTCCAACCAAAAGACACAGGCTCGCTGAATGGATACAAAAACAAGACCAATATATATGCTGTCTACAAGACACCCACTTCAGACTTAGGGACACATACAGACTGAAAGTGAGGGGATGGAAAAAGATATTCCATGCAAATGGAAATCAAAAGAAACCTGGAGTAGCAATTCTTGTGTCAGACAAAATAGACTTTAAAATAAAGACTATTACAAGAGACAAAGAAGGACACTACATAATGTTCAAGGGATCAATCCAGGAAGAATATATAACAATTGTAAATATTTATGCACCCAACATAGGAGCACTTCAATACATAAGACAAGTGCTAGCAGCCATAAAAGGGGAATTCAACAGTAACATAAACATAGTAGGGGACATTAACATCCCACTTTCACCAATGGACAGATCATCCAAAATGAAAATAAATCAGGAAACAGAAGCTTTAAATGATACATTAAACAAGATTGATTTAATTGATTTTTAAAGGACATTCCATCCAAAAACAACAGAATACATTTTCTTCTCAAGTGCTCATGGAACATTCTCCAGGATAGATAATATATTGGGTCACAAGTCAAGCCTTGGTAAATTTAAGAATATTGAAATTGTATCAAGTATCTTTTCCGACACAACGTTATGAGACTAGTTACCAATTATAGGAAAAAAATCTGTAAAAAATAAAAACTCATGGAGGCTAAACAATACACTACTAAATAACCAGACATCACTGAAGAAATCAAAGAGGAAATCAAAAAATACCTAGAAAAAAATGACAACGAAAACACAATGACCCAAATCCTATGGGATGCAGCAATGCAGTTCTAAGAAGGAAGTTTACAGCAATACCCTCTTACCTCAAGAAACAAGAAAAAGCTCAAATAACCTAACCTTACACCTCAAGCAATTAGAGAAAGAAGAAGAAAAAAACCCCAAAGTTAGATGGACAGTAATCATAAAGATCAGATCCGAAATAAATGAAAAAGAAATGAAGGGAACAATAGCAAACACCAATAAAACTGAAAGTTGTTTCTTTCAGAAGGTAAGCAAAACTGATAAACCATTAGTCAGACTCATCAAGAAAAAAAGAGAGAAGACTCAAATCAATAGGATTAGAAATGAAAAAGGAGAAGTAACAACTGACACTGCAGAAACACAAAGGATCATGAGACATTACTACAAGAAACTATATGCCAATAAAATGGACAACCTGGAAGAAATGCACAAATTCTTAGAAAATCACAACCTTCCAAGACTGAACAAAGAAGAAATAGAAAATATAAACAGACCAATCACAAGCCCTAAAATTAAGACTGTGATTAAAAATTTTCCAACAAACAGGCCAGATGGATTCACAGGTGAATTCTATCAAACATTTACAGAAGAGCTAACACCTATCCATCTCAAATTTTTCCAAAATATAAGAGGGAGGCACACTCCCAAACTCATTCTACGAGGCCACCATCACCCTGACACAAAAACCAGACAAAGATGTCACAAAGAAAGAAAACTATAGGCCAATATCACTGATGAACATAGATGTAAAAATCCTCAACAAAATACTAGCAAACAGAATCAACAGCACATTAAAAGGATCATACAACATGATCAACTGGGGTTTATCCCAGGAATGCAAGGATTCTTCAGTATATGCAAATCAATCAATGTGATACATCATATTAACAAATTGAAGGTGAAAAACCATATGATCATCTCAATAGATGCAGAAAAAGCTTTCGACAAAATTCAACACTGATTTATGATTAAAACCCTCCAGAAAGTAGGCATAGAGGGAACTTACCTCAACATAATAAAGACCATATATGACAAACCCACAGCCAACATCGATCTCAATGGTGAAAAACTGAAAGCATTTCCTCTAAGATCAGGAACAAGACAAGGTTGTTCACTCTCACCACTATTATTCAACATAGTTTTGGAAGTTTTAGCCACATCAATCAGAGAAGAAAAAGAAATAAAAGGAATCCAAATTGGAAAAGAAGAAGTAAAGCTGTCACTGTTTGCAGATGACATGATAATATACACAGAGAATCCTAAAGATGCTACCAGAAAACTACTAGAGCTAATCAATGAATTTGGTAAAGTTGCAGGATACAAAATTAATGCACAGAAATCTCTTGCATTCCTATACACTAATGATGAAAAATCTGAAAGAGAAATTAAGGAAACACTCCCATTTACCATTGCAACAAAAAGAATAAAACACCTAGGAATAAACCTACCTAAGGAAACAAAAGGCATGTATGCAGAAAACTATAAGACACTGATGAAAGAAATTAAAGATGATACAAACAGATGGAGAGATATACCATGTTCTTGGATTGGAAAAAATCAACCTTATGAAAATGACTATACTACCCAAAGTAATCTACAGATTCAGTGCAATCCCTATCACACTAACAATGCCAATTTTCAGAGAACTAGAACAAAAAATTTCACAATTTGTATGGAAACACAAAAGACCCTGAATAGCCAAAACAATCTTGAGAAAGAAAAATGCAGCCAGAGGAATCAGGCTTCCAGACTTCAGACTATACTACAAAGCAACAGTAATCAAGAAAGTATGGTACTGGCACAAGAACATAAATATAGATCAATGGATCAGGATAGAAAGCCCAGAGATAAACCCACGCACATATGGTCACCTTATTTTTCATAAAGGAGGCAAGAATATATAATGGAGAAAAGACAGCCTCTTCAATAAGTGGTGCTGGGAAAACTGGACAGCTACATGTAAAAGAATGAAATTAGAAAACTTCTTAACACCATACAGAAAAATAAACTCAAAATGGATTAAAGATGTAAATGTAAGGCCAGACACTATAAAACTCTTAGAGGAAAACATAGGCAGAACAAACTATGACATAAATCACAGCAAGATCCTTTTTGACCCACCTCCTAGAGAGATGGAAATAAAAACAAAAATAAAGAAATGGGACCTATTGAAACTTAAAAAGCTTTTGCACAGCAAGGGAAACCATAAACAAGAAGAAAAGACAACCCTCAGAATGGGAGAAAATATTTGCAGATGAGGCAACTGACAAACTATTAATCTCCAAAATTACAAGTAGCTCATGTAGCTCAATATCAAAAAAACAAACAACCCAATCCAAAAATGGGCCGAAGACCTACACAGGCATTTCTCCAAAGAAGGTATACATATTGTGAAGAAACACATGAAGGGATGCTCAACATCACTAATCATTAGAGAAATGCAGATCAAAACTACAATGACGTATCACCTCACACCAGTCAGAATGGCCATCATCAAAAACTCTACAAACAATAAATGCTGGAGAGGGTGTGGAGAAAAGGGAACCCTCTTGCACTGTTGGTGGGAATGTAAATTGATACAGCCACTGTGGAGAACAGTATGGAGGTTCCTTAAAAATCTACAAATAGAACTAGCATATGACCCAGCAATCCCGCTACTAGGCATGCACCCTGAGAAAACCATATTTCAAAAAGAGTCATGTACCACAATGTTCATTGCAGCTCTATTTACAATAGCCAGGTCATGGAAGCAACCTAAGTGTCCATCGACAGATGAATGGATAAAGAAGATGTGGCACATATATACAATGGAATATTACTCAGCCATAAAAAGAAACAAAATTGAGTTATTTGTAGTGAGGTGGATGGACCTAGAGTCTGTCATACAGAGTGAAATAAGTCAGAAAGGTAAAATCAAATACCGTATGCTAACACATATATATGGAATCCAAAAACAAAAAAAAAGGTTCTGAAGAACCTAGGGGAAGGACAGGAATAAAGATGCAGACCTACTACCGAATGGACTTGAGGACACGGGGAGTGCGAAGGGTAAGCTGGGATGAAGAGAGTGGCATGGACATCTATACACTACCAAATGTAAAATAGATAGCTAGTGGGAAGCAGCTGCATAGCACAGGGAGATCAGCTCGGTGTTTTGTGACCACCTAGATGGGTGGGATAGGGAGGGTGGGAGGGAGACACAAGAGGGAGGTGATACGTGTATATATGTTTATGTATAGCTGATTCACCTTGTTATAAAGCAGAAACTATCACACCATTGTAAAGCAATTATCCTCCAATAAAGATGTTAAAAAAAGAAATGAAGTGCTGAGGGACAGTTAATAAAACAAAAAGACAGTGGTAGCCCTCTGGAAAAAAAAAAGTATCATGTGCATACTGTTTATGCAGTAAGTTCCTTTGTAGGGATTTCTCTTAAGGAACAATCCTCCCCCGCTAAATCTCTAAACATATAAATGTACATAGTAGGATATTTATTATATAGTTTAGATAGATAGATTTATATATATTAAGTAATCATAAGAAATATAAGTGTTCAGTAACAGCAGTTTCATCAATAAATTACCTTAAATTCATACAATGACCTATTATATAGTCATACCAACTGGATTTGATAAAAATATGTCCATGGATATAAATGAATAAGCAGATTATAAAACAGAATGCCTAACAGCATGATCTTATTTTTATATGAAAATAGAAATTTCTCTCTCTCTCTCTTTGTAAATGCATATGTATGTATTCTGGGCTGAACTGTATCACCTCAAAATTCATATACTTGAGATCTAACCCCCCCAGAACCCCAGAATGTGACTGTACTGGGGGTCTTTAAAGAGGTGATTAAGTTAAATGAGGCCATTGGATTAATCCAATCTGATTGACCTCTTGTAATAAGAGGAAATTTGGATGCACAAAGCAACCCCAGGGATGTGAGGACACAGTGAGAAGACAGCCATCTACAAGGCCAGAAAATCTCAGAAGAAACCAAACCTGCCCACATCTTGGTGTTGGACTTCTAGTCTCCAGACTGAGAAAATAAACTTCTGTTGTTTCAGCCCCACAATTGTGATGATTATGGTCGCCCTAAGAAACTAATACTATATGAATATGTGTGTGTATAAAATTTAAATTATATGTATAACTTAAATTATAAGCAAATCACTAAATATATATTTTATATATGTTTATATAGAGACACATGTAATGTTTTCCTATATATATTTGAAAGGCTAGAATAATATATTGTACAATGTCAACTGTGGTTATTTCTAGACAGTAATTTTATTTTTTAGTGTATTTTTTCTAGATATTTATAATTAGCATGTGTTTTTATAAGAACAAAAATAAAGTCATTTTAACTTGCAAAAAAAGAAAAACTCAGTATTCAATTGATTCTTTTTTTAAAGAAAATAATTTCTAGTCCATGCCTCATGCATGCAAAAGGCACAATAAAAATGTATTGATTAAAACAATTAAAGGTTGGATTGTGACTTGACAGGTTTTTGTTAAATGACTATCAAAAACACAGCAGACCCTCATGAGACACGCATCCCCAGATTCTAGTCCTACGTATTCAGGCCCCATTTCCATAGTGCTCGCCCCTTAGCCTCTCCAGAAAGCAGATGTGTAGGACCAATATATCAGTCGTAAGTATGTTTATTCCTATTTTCCTTTAGAGCAGTTTCAGTTCTTCACTAGTTATAGATTCTATTTTTAGGCTTGATTGTCATCCCTTTAATTTTTTTTTCTGACCTCTGATTTGTCTTTTTTTCGGGGCTTGCATTTCAGTGGGGCCCTGTGTGGGCTTGTGAAATGGTCCCGACCAGCAGGTCCCTCTTGGGGTGGTCCATCATCTCCCCGTTTACAGCTCTGAAGCTACCAGGGCATATTGACAAGTGGGAATGGATGGAGCCCCAGCATCTGACACAGATAAAGCTATCAAAAACACCCTGCAGGGGTAGGCCCCATGTCCAAATAGGTCTTGTTACTTCTGTAGAGACACTTTACAGTCCCTCTCTCTGAACACACATTTAATCATTGTACAGATGCGAGCCGTTTTCCCTTTGCCCCTAAACTCTGGATCCTGAGATCACAAATCTGTACCTCCTGCAGGCATATATCTTTTATTAATGGAAACATCAAAATTCTGGTGCAGCTTTGGCAACTCAGTTTGCAGAGAATTATTAAGCTCTTTTGAGTGCTCCAGAAAAGTAGGATGCATATCTAGTATGAAAAAATGTCCTGCAGAGGATGGAAATCTAATCAAATATATTTTAGATGAGGAACAAATAGCCTTTGCATTTTATGTAATTAGCAGAAATACTTCATAGAAGCAAATTATGTCTATGTGTGCTAGACGGAGACATTATCAATTCATAGCTCCTGGGTTTTCACTACCTTCCATCTAAAAAAAAAAAAAAAACCAAATGACTTTTATTGAGAAACTGGGAGACAGGAAATGGAACATTTAATTTGAAGTAAGAAGGGTTTTCTAAATGGGAACCATATTAATAAAAAGAATTCCTTTAGATATATCCTAGGAAAGATGTGGTTAGGAAATTTAAATTTAATCTAGTTAAGATCATACTTGGAGAAACAGGACTTTTCTGAACACCCGTGCCTGCAAACACAGCTTTGTTAACTGCAAAGTTGTGTAATTCTCTTTTATTATGAAGATGGGAGATAGAAGGCTGCTCAAGGCCATGAGTCATGGAAACAGCCTCTGGTCTACTGGAATCTCTTTCAGATCTCAGAGGTCTTTGCCATATAACTTGTGTCTTATAAAATAATATTTTGGTCAAATATATAAATATTGAATAGATATGAAATGTTCAAAATCTGTTGTTAATGGTGCAGAAATTAGCCAAGGGGAACAATCAAAAAACTTGTTTTAAGATTCCCTCTTGCGAGAGCACTGGAAACACAACTAACTGCTGAACAATCATTGACAAGAAGACACTGGAACTCACCAAAAAGATACCCCACATCCAAAGACAAAGGAGAAGCCACAATGAGACGGTAGGAGGGGCGCAATCACAATAAAATCACATCCCATAACTGCTGGGTGGGTGACTCACAAACTGGAGAACACTTAAACCACAGAAATCCACCCACTGGAGTGAAGGTTCTGAGCCCCACGTCAGGCTTCCCAACCTGGGAGTCCGGCAAAGGGAGGAGGAATTCCTAGAGAATCAGACTTTAAAGCCTAGTGGGATTTGATTGCAGGACTTCAGCAGGACTGGGGGAAACAGAGACTCCACTCTTGGAGGGCACACACAAAGTAGTGTGTGTATCAGGACCCAGGGGAAGGTGCAGTGACCCCATAGGAGACTAAACCAGACTTACCTGCTAGTGTTGGACGGTCTACTGCAGAGGCGGGTGGTGGCTGTGGCTCACCATGAGGACAAGGATCCCAGAAAAACAACTAAATAAAGTGGAGACAGGCAACCTTCCAGAAAAAGAATTCATAATAATTAATGATAGTGAAGATGATCCAGGACCTCAGAAAAAGAATAGAAGCAAAGATCGAGAAGATGCAAGAAATGTTTAACAAAGACATTTTGTAAAACATAGAAGAATTAAAGAAAAAACAACTAGAAGTATTAAAGAACAAACAAACACAGATTTTAGAGGTCCCAGAAGGAGAAGAGAGAGAGAAAGGACCCGAGAAAATATTTGAAGAGATTATAGTTGAAAACTTCCCTTACATGAGAAAGGAAATAGCCACCTAAGTCCAGGAAGCGCAGAGAGTCCCAAGCAGGATAAACCCAAGAAGAAACATGCCAGGACACATAGTCATCAGATTGACAAAAATTTTAAGAAAAGAAAAATTATTGAAAGCAACAAGGGAAAAAAGACAAATAATGCACAAGGCAATCTTTTTAAATGACACAATAAACCAGAAAGATTTAATTTATATTTATAGGACATTCCATCCAAAAAGAGCAGATTACACTTTCTTCTCAAGTGTGCACCTGGAACATTCTCCAAGATATATCACATCATGGGTCATAAATCAAACCTCAGTAAATTTAAGAAAATTGAAATCATATCAAGCATCTTTTCTGATCACAGCGCTATGAGATTAGAAGTCAATTACAGGGAAAAGAACATAAAAAACACAAACACATGGAGGCTAAACAATATGTTGCTAAATAACAAAGAGATCACTGAAGAAATCAAAGAGGAAATCAAAAAATACCTAGAGACAAATGACAACAAAAACACGAGGATCCAAAACCTATGGGATGCAGCAAAAGCAGTTCTAAGAGGGAAGTTTATAGCAATAAAAGCCTACCTTAAGAAACAAGAAAAATCTCAAATAAACAATCTAACCTTACACCTAAGGAACTAGACAAAGAAGAACAAACAAAACCAAAAGTTAGTAGAAGGAAAGAAATCATAAAGATCAGAGCAGAAATAAATGAAACAGAAACAAAGAAAACAATAGCAAAGTTCAATAAAACTAAAAGCTGATTCTTTGAGAAGTAAACAAAATTGATAAACCATTAGCCAGACTCATCAAGAAAAAGTGGGAGAGGACTCAAATCATAAAATTAGAAAGGAAAAGGAGAAGTTACAACAGACACCGCAGAAATACAAAGCATCCTAAGAGACTACTACAAGCAACTCTATGCCAGTAAAATGGACAACCTGGAAGGAATGGACAAATACTTAGAAAGTTAAAACCTTCCAAGACTGAACCAGGAAGAAATAGAAAATATGAACAGACCAATCACAGGTAATGAAATTGAAACTGTGATTAAAAATCGGGAACATATGTATATATATAACTGATTCATTTTGTTGTAAAGCAGAAACTAACACACCATTGTAAAGCAATTATACTCCAATAAAAATGTAAAAAAAAAAAAATCTTCCAACAAATAAAAGTCCAGGACCAGATGGCTTCACAGGTGAATTCTATCAAACATTTAGAGAAGAGCTAACACCCATCCTTCTCAAACTCTTCCAAAAAATTGCAGAGGAAGGAACACTCCCAAACCCATTCTATGGGGCCACCATCACCATGACACCAAAACCAGACAAAGATACTACAAAAAAAGAAAATTACAGACCAATATTACTGATGAATAAAGATGAAAAAATCCTCAACAAAATAATGGCCAACAGAATCCAACAACACATTAAAAGGATCATGCCCTATGATCAAGTGGGATTTATCCCAGTGATGCAAGGATTCTTCAATATATGCAAATCAATCAATGTGATACATCATATTAACAAATTGAAGAATAAAAACCATACGATCATCTGAATAGATGCAGAAAAAGCTTTTGACAAAATTCAAAACCCATTTATCATAAAAACTCTCCAGAGAGTAGGAATAGAGGGAACTTACCTCAACATAATAAAGACCATATATGACAAACCCACAGCAAACATCATTCTCAATGGTGAAAAACTGAAAGCATTTCCTCTAAGATCAGGAAAAAGACAAGGATGTCCACTCTCACCACTATTATTCAACATAGTTTTGGAAGTCCTAGCCACAGCAATCAGAGAAGGAAAAGAAATAAAAGGAATACAAATTGGAAAAGAAGAAGTAAAACTGTTACTGTTTGCAGATGATATGATACTATATAGAGAGAATCCTTAAGATGCCAGCAGAAAACTAATAGAGCTAATCAATGAATTTGGTAAAGTTGCAGGATACAAAATTAATGCACAGAAATCACTTGCATTCCTATACACTAATGATGAAAAATCTGAAAGAGAAATTAAGGAAACACTCCCATTTACCACTGCAATCAAAAGAATAAAATACCTAGGAATAAACCTACCTAGGGAGACAAAATAACCGTATGCAGAAAGCTATAAGACACTGATGAAAGAAATTAAAGATGATACCAACAGATGGAGAGATATACCATGTTCCTGGATTGGAAGAATCAATATTGTTAAAATGACTGTATTACCCAAAGCAATCTACAGATTCAATGCAATCCCTATCAAATTAACAATGGCATTTTTTCAGAACTAGAACAAAAAATCTTAAAATTTGTAGGGAGACACAAAAGCCTCCGAATAGCCAAAGCAGTCTTGAGGGAAAAAAAATGAAGCTAGAGAAATCAGACTCCCTGACTTCAGACTATACTACAAAGCTACAGTAATGAAGGCAATATGGTACTGGCACAAAAACAGAAATATAGATCAATGGAACAGGATAGAAAGCCCCGAGGTAAACCCATGCACCTATAGACAACTAATCTATGATGAAGGAGGCAAGGATATACAATGGAGAAAAGACAGTCCTTTCAATAAGTGGTGCTGGGAAAACTGGACAGCTACATGTAAAAGCATGAAATTAGAGTACTCCCTAACACCATACGCAAAAATAAACTCAAAGTGGTTTAGAGACCTAAATGTAAGACTGGACACTATAAAACTCTTAGAGGAAAACATAGGAGAACACTCTTTGACGTAAATTACAGCAAGATCTTTATTGATCCACCTCCTAGAGTAATGGAAATAAAAACAAAAGTAAACAAATGGGACCTAATGAAACTTAAAAGCTTTTGCAAACCAAAGGAAACTACAAACAAGATGAAAAGACAGCCCTCAGAATGGGAGAAAATATTTGCAAATGAATCAATGGACAAAGGATTAATCTCCAAAATATATAAACAGCTCATGCAGCTTAATATTAAAAAAACAAACAATCCAATCAAAAATGCACAGAAGACCTAAATAGACATTTCTCCAAAGAAGACATACACATGGCCAAGAGCACACGAAAACCTGCTCAACATCACTGATAATTAGAGAAATGCAAATCAAAACTACGAGTTATCACCTCACACCAGTTAGAATGGGCATCAACAGAAAATCTACAAACAACGAATGCTGGAGAGGGTGCGGAGAAAAGTCAGCCCTCTTGCATTGTTGGTGGGAATGTAAATTGATACAGCCACTATGGAGAGCAGTGTGGAGGTTCCTTAAAAAACTAAAAATAGAATTACCAGATGACCCAGCAATCCCACTCCTGGGCATATACCCAGAGAAAACCATAATTCAAAAAGACACATGCACCCCAATGTTCACTGCAGCACTATTTACAATAGCCAGGTCATGGAAGCAACCTAAATGCCCATTGACAGATGAATGGATAACGAAGAAGTGGTACATATATACAATGGAATAATACTCAGCCATAAAAAGGAATGAAATTGGGCATTTGTCGAGACATGGATGGATCCAGAGACTGTCATACAGAGTGAAGTAAGTCAGAAAGAGAAAAACTAGTATCGTATATTAACGCATATATGTGGAACCTAGAAAAATGGTACAGATGAACTGGCTTGCAGGGCAGAAATAGAGACACAGACGTAGAGAACAAACATATGGACAACAAGGGGGGAAAGCGGCAGGTGGGTGGGGTGGTGGTGTGATGAATTGGGAGATTGGGATTGACATACATACACTAATATGTATAAAATGGATGACTAATAAGAACCTGCTGTATAAAAATAAATAAATAAAATAAAATTCAATGAAAAAAATTATTTTAATAGGTAACTATGTGTATACCTTCCTTCTTTCCTTTGTCCTTCCTTCTTTCCCTCCTTCCTTTTTATTTTTCTTATATTTGACATTTATTCCCTTGCTATACAAAATTTAATTGTCTGTTTTACCACTGTCTCAATTTCCTTTTTAAAAAATTCTTACATTTTATTTTTTAAGGCGTTATTAGTTATACGGAAAAATAAACTGAGCAAAAAGCACAGAGAGTTTCCACAAAACCTCCCCTCTCCATCCCCAGTTTCTTCTGTATTTGACATCTTGCATTAGTGTTGGTGCTTCTGTTACAATCCATGAGCCATATTGATCCTCTGTTATTAACTAAAATCCATAATCTCCCTTTCCCTTGAGTGTGGACTGGATGCAGTGATTCACTTCTATGGAGTAGAGTGTGGAAGTAATGGTGTGTGACTTCCAAGACTGGTTTAGAAAAGGCGTTGTGGCTTCTTGGATCACTTGCCCTGGGCAGAGCCAACTGCCATGTCACAAGGACACCATGTCAAGCAGCTCTATGAAGAGACTCACATGGCGAGGAACCTAGGCCTCTTGCCAACAGCCATGTGAGTGCACCATCTTGGAAGCAGATTCTCCAGCCCTAGTTAAGCCTTCTGATGACTACAGCCCTGGCCAACATTTTGATAGCAACCTTATGAGCAAAGCCAAGCCAGACCATTTACCTAAGCTGCTCCCAAATTCATGAGTCACAGAAATGATAGAAGATAATAAATGTCCATTGTTATGTAAGCTTTTGGTTTCAGGAAAAATATTTTCACTGTCATAGATAACTAATACCCAAGGAGAGGTGATTTGTCAGAAAAGTCCCCTCCAACTCTTCAAACATCATAAAAAAGGGGGAAGATGGGAAGAAAACAAAGGAGTAAGGTCTGCAATTTATGGAAGCATGGGAAGAGATAGAGCAACAGACACAGGAGCTCTGGGCTCAGGTTTAAATCATGTCACAAGACCTTGAGAAAAAGTAACATTGATATTCTAGGCAAAATTCTGTTATTTTAATGTTGTAATAATTTAAAGTTTAAAGAATCTTTTTTTTTTTTTTTTTGGCAAACTCTGTTGGTGTTTAGGTTTATCTAGTGAATACATCCATCTACTCAACTTCCAAGCTAGAAACCTGGGAGTTAGGTAGACTCTGTCATATAACTTTCTCTTTTGCCAGCTGGACATGAGGTGCTGTTGATTTCACAACTGAATTATTTCCAAATCTGTCCCCTCTCTTCTTACCTCTGCCAGCTGCTTTAGTTCCAGCACTTACTGCTTACAGCTCAGAATTCTGCAACAGCCTCACAACCACCTTTATGTGTTCTTTACAGTGATATCAGAGAGCCTTTCTAGAACACAAATCTAACCTTGTCATCCGTCTCTCAGGGTGAAGTTCGAACTCAGTAACTCCACGTGGAGGCTTCATGATTTGGCTTCAAACTGTCTTTGGATTTCACTTCCTGATCTTCTCATATTCTCTCTTGTGTCACCAGACCTAAAAAGCCGGCAGTTCTCTTAATACAATTAAGAGATGGCTTTCATACCTCTTTCCTATCGGTGCAAACGCTACCTCTGTTACTTACATGGGCCCTTGTCTTCTCGAAGTCTCCACAGCCTCATCTAGAAAATAAGGGCAATCAGAGGATATTGATCTATGATCAACAGAGTTGTTTGGATGGTTAATGATATAATGCATACATAGTAAATGCTTTATAAATGCCTATTATCTGCATAAGGTCTTCCCTCTGCCTCCTCCTCTCCCCTTCACTGTATGACCAACTCCTACTCTTTTTAGGATGTTAATACCTTGGGAAGCCTTCATTCAACCTCTAGGCTGATTTTGATGCTTCCTTTTTGTGTTTCTATAACCCACTGCCACAGTACCGATGATCTAACTAATTTTCTTCATTATTGCTTTTTTTTTTTTTTTTTGGTCAAGCTCGATCTCTTTAAGTTTAGTCCTTACTGTATATTCACTGCTTAGCATCTGGCCAGAGTGTATTTAAAGAAAAGGTTTACTAAATAAATGAATGCACTCAGGATGACCAAGTAAAACTGGAAATTGTCTACACCTGTAGCTCAATTTAATTGTACTTTTATACTTTTGTGTTCTTAAGGTAGATGAAAATCAGTGAATACTCACCAAATTATCCATAACTTGGTTTTGAAAACATATCTAACTTTGGTTACAAGACTTTGTAGTAACTATGCTTAATCCATCCTGTAGGAGATATTTGACTTAACAAATCCATTAAACAAACAAACAGACAAACTGGATACCAGGAGTCCAAACTTGAAGGAAACTAATAGCCAAACAAGTGTAAAGGTTTTTCTGTTACATATACACCATAATATTAGACAATGTAGTGCGTTAATGTATCTATAATAGGAATGACATTATCAGTGTTTTATAATGTGTATCAAAACTATTAGATAGAAACTTAAAGTTTGATTTTTATATAGTATGGTATCACTCATTATGTTTTTTGATGAAACGTTTTTTGACTTGTTATATTTAAAATTGGCAAAATCAAATAATCTACAAGCAATCTATTAAGTATAAATCCCTCTTACATATGTTTATATGCAATTCAAATCCACTTGCTCCAAAAATACTTGTACCTGTAGTGTCCAACCATATGGTAGTGGATGTGGTGATGTGCCACCCAGGTCCCCCTCAGAACTAAAACACTAATTCCCTTTGCTGTCAGGCCTGTCTAGAAACCGCCCTTGACAGAGGAAAGCCACCTTTCCCCAGGTCATGCCCCACCCCCACGGGGCAATCTGCATTCAGTGACTGGTGCAGTCAGGGGTCAAACATCTCAGCAAACTCCTTTCAACTCGGGTCCATTTTGAAGGACCACACAGCCTCAGAGCAACCAGAGGGCTCTGTTGAGGACTTTGTTGTGTCTGTAACACACTCAGACTGTTGTGGTATCCTTCTCTCTTCCAAATCCTTCCTAATAAACTTTCTGCGTGCTAATCCCTGTCTGGGTGTTATCTTCATGGGCAGCCTTTTCTAGAGCATGTGTTAAATCCTCAATCATTAGCTTGATTGAATTTCCGTAACAACATATTTGACTTTTTATACCACACGTGTACTTCTTAGAGCACACATTCCAGTCACTCATTCACTAATTCATCTAATGTATCAGTTAACTAATTCATCTCCTTTTTTGGTGACACTACCTTTTGTGACATTTTTTAAAGTATTTAGAAAACAATGTAATAGTCACACTACTTGGTTAAAATCAGAATTGCCCTATTTCATTCATTCTGAGATGAATTATTTGCTTTCCCCACATTGTACCATCTCTGCAGTGAGGACGTTTCATAGTTGATGGCACCTCACCACCTCTGTTGGCCAGACAAATTCATATGGTAGTTGTCATGGCCTGTGAAAGTACAAACTTGCTTGTTATTCTTGGTGACAGACTGGACAATTGAAACCTTCTAATAACTTGGTTGATAATACCATTTAGAGACTATTGGAAATAATATGAATCCTAACGGTTGATATTTTTTGGTAAGATTTAGAAAGCTCCTGTATCACAACTTGCAGGATGGTTTCTAACTTCTAAGGTAATAATTGATTTAAGCAGAGGATATTAATGAGTAATAAAACCATTATGTAATAGATTGTTGAGGGAATGAGATATTGACAAGGTCTTAGAGTATCTCTCATTAGAGAGTTATGAATTTTAAGGGCAATATTACCTTTATAATAAGGATATAGTACCCATTTGATTAACCAAGTAATTAAGCCCAGCAATACCAAAAGGGGAACAAACTGGCACTATTTGTCTCCTGATGTGATGCAGTTAGACACATACAACATCATCTATGCAGCGTTTTACCAAAAATGTTTACCCAGATTATAAGCATGAGGAAACCTTTAGGCAAATCTGCAATGTGAGACATTCTATGAGAAGACAGGCTTGGTCTTTTCAACAAAGTGAATGACACACACATGCATAGAACGTGGGAAATTATCCCAGATTAGAAGAGATTCACAAATATAATTATCAACTTGACTGGACCTTGGATCAGGGGAACAGAAAGCTACAAAAGACCATTTGGGGACAGTCAGGGAAGCTTAAGTACGGATTGCATGTATTACCGATTTAACGTAAATTTTCTTAGGTTGGATAATGGTATTGTGGTTATGTCGGACAATGTTCTTATCTAAAATACTAAGGGGTGACATGTCCTGATGTACGACTCCAATTCAAATGGTCCATCAAAATCTAGGTGGAGAAAGACAGAACAACGGTGTAATGTATGCAGTATGTCAGGATTTTCAGGGATTCGTTGTATAATTCTTTTTAACTTTCTTGTAGGCTTTATCATTTTCAACTTAAAAAGTTGGAGAGAGATAAAGCCATATATGTAGAACATACACACAGATACTTGCACGCAAACTTGAAGAATGACGTCAGCAGCTTGGAAGGGAATCCTGAAGGCAATCACAGAGCAATCCCAAGAAATACTGTCTCATCACGGCTCTTCATGGGCTGGAGTTTGAGACTGTGTGTGAAATCATACACGGACGACACCTAATCAGACAAGGAGGTAAAAAGTTTCTAGGAATACTTTCACGAATTTCTTGTTCATATTTTCATTTTTATGTGTGCTCAAGAGTGCTACATGATAAACACAATGTCTAAATAATCCTAAAAGAATTTTTAATAAAATACAATGTAAGTAAAGTCAAATAAAATACTGTATAAGGGAATAAGAGGATTTTCAACAGTTTAATTGACAGAGTTCTTCTTTCTTAGTGATCCATAAAATAACGGTGTACTTTGTAGTTAGTTGATGGCATCTTAGACTGGATAAAGTAGAGTCAAGTAACTGCAGTATACACTTCTTCTCAACTGACTTTGGTGTATGAAACAGTGACCCCCATGAATGTCATAAAAACAAAATATTTTGCAGAATGAATTCTTGGCGTTAGTCCAAATATCAACATCAACAGCTTTGATTGCCAAATTGTGCTTAAATTATATACCAAGGATTATCCCTATGCAATGTAAATTGTGGTATCTCCTATTTTGAATTAAGAGAAACACTTAGCAAAAGCAAAACACAAAAAAGCACCTAGTAACAACATAGCCTGCCATTTCTTACATTTAACAATTTTTTGTGTGTGTGAACATTTTAAAACATGCACATTTGTAGAAAGACTAGAACAATTAGGGAACTTCCCTGGTGGCGCAGTGGTTAAGAATCCGCCTGCCAATGCAGAGGACACAGGTTCAGGCCCTGGTCCGGGAAGATCCCACATGCCACGGAGCAACTAAGCCCGTGCACCACAACTACTGAACCTGGGCTCTAGAGCCCGTGAGCCACGACTACTGAGCTCGTGTGCCGCAACTACTGAAGGCTGTGTGCTAGAGCCCGGGCTCCACGACAAAAGAAGCCACCGCGATGAGAAGCCCGTACACCACAACGAAGAGTAGCCCCCGCTCACTGCAACTAGAGAAAGCCTGCACGCAGCAACAAAGACCCAATGTGGCCAAAAATAAATTAACTAATTAATTAATTTAAAAAAAAAGAATGGGACAATTAAACTGCAAGTACATCATGCAGCTTTGACAATCACTAACTGTATATCATCTCTTTTGAAATTATTCGAGAAAGTGACTTACTTAAAGAAAATGGTAGGGTCCAGTCCACCAACAGATGAATGGATAGGGAGGATGCGGTACACATATACAATGGAATATTACTCAACCATAAAAAGGAATGAAATAATGGCATTTGTAGCAACATGGATAGACCTAGAGATTATCATACTAAGAGAAGTAAGTCAGGTAGAGAAAGAATACGTCAAATATATCATATCAAATATCATATGATATCACTTACACGTAGAATCTAAAAAATGATACAAATGAACTTACAGAACAGAAACAGACGCACAGACATAAAAAACAAATTTATGGTTACCAAAGGGGAAAGAGGGTGGGGAGGTGGGGAGGAGGAATATATTAGGAGTTTGGGATTAGTAGGTATAAACTGCTATACATAAAATGGATAAACAACAAGGTCCTACTGTATAGCACAGGGAACTATATTCAATATCTTGTAATAAAGTATAATGCAAAAGAATCCTAAAAAGATTCTTAAAAGATATATATATATCCTAAAAGACATATATATAAAACTGAATCACTTTGCTGTCCACCAGTGTACAGCAGTTGTTTACAATACAACGTTGTAAATCAACTATACTTAATTTTAAAAAATTAAAATTAAATATGAAGAGAAAATGGTAGGGTCAAAAGGTTTCCTGGAATTTCTTCTGGATCTTTGAGTTTTAAATTTGCTTCCTTAGTAAACCTTGGATGAATATGTATTTGAAATATATGTATAAATATGTCGATATACATATGTGCCTGTAGAGATACATAGATATAAAACATACATACCTATGCATATATATGTATGTTTGTGTTTGTATTCTGTAGGTCCTATTTCATTGTGAGGAACTAAAGAATGGGGATGATTTGTTCTAGGGAATTAAGGCATCGAAACCAAATTTAAGATTACAACCATTCTAAGCTTTTATCTTTGAATTTCCTAAAATCAAAGGCAATGAAGATAATTCAGAGACAATCTTACAGTAAATAAGAAAATGATTAAAATAAACATATATGAAACATGGAAGCTTCTGTCAGGATATAGCTTGGAAATCTGAAATAAACATTGGTTATTATTCTGTGCTTAAAAACGTAAAACTCGGGCTTCCCTGGTGGCGCAGTGGTTGAGAGTCCGCCTGCCGATGCAGGGGACATGGGTTCGTGCCCTGGTCTGGGAGGATCCCACATGCTGTGGAGCCGCTGGGCCCGTGAGCCATGGCCGCTGAGCCTGTGCGTCTGGAGCCTGTGCTCCGCAACGGGAGAGGCCACAACAGCGAGAGGCCCGCGTACCGCAAAAAAAAAAAACGTAAAACTCCTGGTGATTAAATTCATCATACAGTTGAGTACCTTTTCCTCTGAACTAATTTAACAGGTTTCACTTGTCACCTCTACTCCTAATACTCAGGGTATTTTCTTCCGATTCCAATTACAAAGATTCTGTAAATTCAATTCTGGTTATCTGGATCTTTATTCTTTATATGTATATGTATGTATATATTCTTTATATGTGTATATATATATAGACACACACGCATATATATTCACCTCTGCCTTGCATACCATGCTTTATCTGGTTAATATGCATTCTTCTGTCTCTAAGGATTTATTGATTTGGATGTAGCTGGACCTCTCCAATATAAGTCAGTTTGAAAATGCTATTTTTATCCAGATTAAAGAATTTGGAATTCAGCCAGTCAATAGCATATAGAGCATGTCAGGCTGATTCACTCCTTGAGTGGTCTTTTCACATACCCTGGGGTGTGGGATAAACTATGTATAGATTATTCAGGTCTGACTGCACAGCATTCTATTTTAATTCCATTTTACGTTAATAGCTATGCAGAATGTCTAAGAGCGGCAAATCAATTGAAGTACAAGAGATGTATTGAATCATCGATTTTGCACACAGCAGTCATAGTGCTTTGCAAGATATAAAATATTGATTAAAACAAACTAAAGCAATTTTTCCACTATCTTCATTTAAAGATATCTAACATTTTGATTTCACTAGTTAGTTTTTGTGTACTAGTTAGGTACGCAAAAATAATGAGAAATATTTGAGACTCTTTCGATGCCCATCAGTAAGAACCTATGAGACTTTTTTTAATGTTTCAAAAAATGACTTTTCCTAAATGGTCAGCTTTTTATTGATGAGTTGTGCAGAAATAATTTCCCAATTGATGCTTACTTGGCTCTGAGTTTTGGCAGAGTGAGGTTCTGTCCAGATTATATTAAAAACAATCTCAAAAACTGTCACATAGAATCATTTATAAAGGACAATTTTCTTGACAGTTTCACAACGTAATGAAAGAGACCGATCATTAACCAGCTTTACATATTAATGGAGATGCACGTCTCTAAAATGCACGGTTTTCGAATTAAATTGAAATCTTGAAACTAAGCAGACACTCTCAAAATAATTCCAAGTGTTTTACAGGAGTTGAACAAAGGTTAAGGCCCCCGAATTATTTCAGAAATGATAGTTTCCTCTTGGTCCAATTAGGAAACCTGAATGTGGTTATGCTCTTGTGGTTCTCAGGACCCTAATTGTACATAAAATCTCTTTCCAAATCATAACACATGTGCTATTTCTAAGTCTCTCTCCATCCTACTAAACAAAAGACAAATTATTAAAATGTGGTGAGATTTCATGCAGAATTGGCAGTCAGCTTAGAGGGCAATAATTTAACACTTGCACCGTGAAGTTAAAATTTACCTCCACTCAGTGTAATTCCACTGACCTGGAGCAGGCAGTTGTATTTTTATTTTACTTTACTTTTATGGGAGCAGAGAGATTTAATTACTTCAGTTTAAACAGAATGGCCCACCACTGACTGTTGACAGGGCCTCTGGTGCGCGAATTATGGCAGATAACGTTACTATTCCCGTGAGCTTCTTGAGAGGCACCCCGTCTCTGCTCTTTGCTGAGCTGCACAGAGGGCCCCCAAAGTGCCAAACACTCACCTTCTTGCTAAAAAGAAAGATGCTTTGAAGATCAGACTGCTGCTCAAATCTGCTGCCTCTGTAATTTGCTTTTCTCTTTGGTAGATTCTTGCTTTGGATGGAAGACAAGGTTTTGCCCCTTTTCTTTGTTTGTACAGAGTAATAATAACAGTAAAGTGTAATTTCCTCTTCAACAAGGAGTATGGACAGCTAAATATACATTTTTGTTGTTGTTGTTATAAGAAATAAATCAGAGCTTAGCTTTATTTAGGGTAGGAATGGCCAAACTCCCTCCCCCCCACCAAGCAAACAATCAAACAGATTTATAGCAGTGTATGTTAAATATTCCTATTCCCCCAGCGGCTGTTTCTGGAGCCGTGAACACTGTCTCGATTCCCAGTTAAATAATAAGTCCAGATTTTACTGCTGTTGAATTGAGGTACTATTCAGATTACTGTGTCTGAGCAGAAAAATATGGAAAGAATTAAACTGTAAACATTTGCTATACAACCACATGTTTTTAAAAATACCTTAAAATGTATAGAATGCATATCATTAAGTATTTACATTTTAAGAAATTTTTTTTTTAGTTTTTATTAATTTATTTATTTTTGGCTGCGTTGGGTCTAAGTTGCTGCACGCGGGCCTTCTCTAGCTGCTCTTTGTTGCAGTGCACGGGCTTCTCATTGCTGTGGCTTCTCTTGTTGTGGAGCATAGGCTCTAGGCGTGGGGGCTTCAGTAGTTGTGGCCCACGGGCTCAGTAGTTGTGGCTCGCGGGCTCTAGAGCGCAGGCTTCAGTAGATGTGGTGCACGGGCTTAGTTGCTCCACGGCATGTGGGATCTTTCCGGACCAAGGCTCGAACCCATGTCCCCTGCCTTGGCAGGCGGATTCTTAACCACTGCGCCACCAGGGAAGTCCCAGTATTTACATTTTAAATGCATGATACTGTTAGAGCAAAATATGGATGACGGACATTGTTTCCCTCTATCAGAGGCAATGCCATCTCATTGCAAAGGTATCCCTAGGGCCAGCTGCATGGTTTGTGACCTTTGCAGTCACACGGGGCCCTACTTGTAGAGGCCCTCACATTTGGTTTAATGCTCTGCTGTCCCTGTCTGGAAATTCTTAACCATTTTTGAACAGGGAGCACTTCATTTTCATTTGCGCTGGGACCTGCAAATCCTGGACTGGTCCTGGGTCTCCCTAACTGTACACTGTTGCTGTAGTTCACTGGCTTACTTTTTCCTTCTTCCTCCAAGTGTGTTACATGGTTCTTGTCTGGGTTATGGGGTTTAGCTTGTTTTTACCTTTCTGCATTGCTTCTTCTGTTCCATTTTCACGGTGTTTAGATTATAGCAGACACGAACTTCCTGTGTCTCAGCGCCAGCCATGAATCAGGCTGGGAGCTGGGACCACAGGGCTGTCAGGGGAGCTGCCTGGTTCCAGCTTTAAAATAACAAGTGCTTGACAGCTTAGTTTACATAACTGCAAAATTGTGGCTCTATTCTACGATGCAGTTACATGTGACATAATAACTAGGGACTTAATTTATTTAGGCTTTTTTCCTTGCAATATAATTTCCAATAAATAAATCTCCCAGGGGCAGGAAGATATGACATTTCACAATGCTCACATTTTCCTCCCTCAGTTTGGACCTGTGCTCCTTTCTTGGTAGTGAACAAAATGAACACCACACCTCATAATTTTGCTTTTACCCTACTTGCAACAGCTAATGCACAGGTCTTGTGAGGATGTATGGAGTGCTCACGGACTGTGCTAGAACAAGTTACATTTCATTTTTAATGTTTTTTTTTCTGTTATTTTTCCAAAGTATTTTTCTAAGTATCCAAAGCAGCATGGCCGATGATCTGCCAGAGTGTAATAGAAAGCAGAATTTGTCTTTAAGCCACTAGAACAATGTGCAGAAAATTCGATGTCATTTGTACATGTATGTTTTTCAATTACTTTTAAAATTAAAGTTGAAATGTGTAAATGAAAAGAGAGGAAGGTGAAAGTAAATAGTGAAAAACATCCCTTTCCCTCCGGAGGAAAGAACAGTCATTGTCTTGTTTTTATTTAATATGTATATAAGGACAGAGACATCTCGGGCCAAGCACAATGGATGAGATTGTGCCAAAGAGGAGCTCAATCCCAGCCTTGAAGAGCTGTCTGCCCAGGGCTAGGTCAAGAGTGCATTCAAGGGAAGGAAGTGAGATGAGGAATCTAGAATTCCACTGTGTGGTGAGTGCCAAGCCACCTGCGGGCTTTGAACAATAGCTTTGGATGGGAAATGTTGGAGAAATTCTTCTGAAGCGTAGAAAAGTGTATGGTAAGACATGAAGGTTAACAATTGTTATGAGCGTGAGTGCCTGTGAACGAGTGGACAAGGGTGAAGTTGCCATTAGTGTTTGACAAGTGCTGATTATTTAGGTAGGAAGCGCTCAGGCCACGGAGAGAAGGATGTTGTGGATAACCATTACGATCTTGAGCAGAAACCTAGCCAGACGACCGGTCCCGGTCTGAGTGGCCAATCAGAGAGGACATCAATGAATATATTGAGTCAGAATTTCTCTATCAAGGGGAACGCTGAAGGATTCCGTCTTCTTCTCAGACGATAGCCTTGAAGATTCGATGTGAAATGAGCTGTGCTAGACCGAGTAAAATTGTGCTTTCTCGTCCCCACATTTATAACTGTTTAAGTGATATAGTCGATGAGAATGTTGGTGGTGGGAAGAGAAATAAAGGCATGTAAGGATGGTTAACTTTCGTGTAGCTCCTTCCACGTGTATTTTATTTTCATTGGAGATGCTCACGATCAGGCGGGACAAGACGCATCACGATGCAGAACAATGAAGGACGCGAATGGCAGAAAACAGTAAGGGAATAATTTCTGGATGTGTAATTGTCCTTGAAAAACTTTTAAAAGTACTCTAGGAAGAGTAATGAATTCAGCTCTTCAATACAAATGCTGGATGCTTGGCAACTCTCTATAGATTCTTATAGAGTCATTCATGTTGACAGTCTCTTCTCTACTGTTTCCAGTCCATGAAATATAACTGATTCTATTCTAGTTATTCTCCTGAGCAAAAAGTAATAGACACCCTCTGCTCACCACTTCACTAGCTCTGTATCTTTTTAAGGTTCTAATTCTTCTCTATTTGATTATCTCTTTTCCATAATGCATAGTATTAGTATATGTAGTTTCTTGGTACACATAAAACAGTAAAAAATGATACAGATAGAATAGCTGTCTTCCACAGTGCGTAGTACCAGTATATGTAGTTCTTGGGCACAAAGAAAATAGTAAAAAAAAAAAAAAATGGTATAGATAGACTAGAGAGTCCAGAAATAAACTCTCATATGTATGGTTGAATGATTTGCAATGAGGCTGCCAAGACCTACCATTCAATGAAGAAACAACAGTCTTTTCAGCAAATGGTACTGGGAAAACTGGGTATCTACATACAAAAGAATAAAATTGAATGCTTACCTTACATTATATACAACAATTAGTTCAAAATGGACCAAAGATTCAAACATAAGAACCAAACACTGTAATACTCTTAGAAGAAATCATAGGGGACAATATCTATGACATTGGATTTAGAAATAATTTCTTGCATATGACAACAAAAACATAGACAACAAAAGAAAAACTGGGTAAGTGGGACTCCATCAAAATTACACATTTAGGGGTTTCCTCCAAAAAAAAAAAAAAAAAAATACGCATTTAGGACATCAAAGGGCACTGCCAACAGGGTGAAAAGACATCCCACAGAATGGGAGAGAATATTTGCAAATCACATATCTGATATGGTGTTAATATCCAGGATATGTAAAGAACTCCTACAGCTCAACAACAGCAAAAAACCGAACAACCCAATTAAAAAATAGCCAAAGATCTGAATAGACATTTCTCCAAAGAAGATATACAAATGTTCAATAAGTACATGAAAAGATACTTAACATCACTAGCCAGAAGGGAAATGCAAATCAAAAACACAGTGAGATACCACTTCACATCCATAAGAACGGCAATTATAAGTAAAAAATGAGGAATATACAGTGCTGGGGAAGATGTGGAGAAATTGGAACACTTGTGCATTGCCGGTAGGAGTGTTAAGTGATGTAGCCACTGTAGAAAACAGTATGGTACATTGTCAAAAACTTAAACACCGAATTACTGTGGAATCCAGCAATTCCACTCCTAGGTATATACCCCCAAATATTGAAAGCAGGGATTCAAACATACACTTGCACAGCAATGTTCAATGATCAGCAGCATTATTCACAAAAGCCAAAAGGTGAAAACAACCTGCACGTCTATCCACAGAAGAATGGATAAACAAATGTAGTCTATGTACACAATGTAGTATTTTTCAGCTTTAAAGAGGAATGGAATTTGGCACATGTTACAACCATGGGTAAACCTTGAAGACACATGTTAGCTGCAATAAGCCAGACACAAAAGAACAAATATTATATGATTCTAGGTAATTATATGAAGTATCTAGAATAGGAGAATTTAGAGAGACAAAGTAGAATGGTGGTTGTCAGGGGCTGGAGGGAGGAAGGGATGGAAAGTTATTGTTCAGTTTGGGACAATGAAAAAGTTCTGGAGAAGGATAATGGCAATGATCACACAACATCGTGAATGTACTTAATGCCACCAAATTGTACACTTAAAAATGGTCGAGGCTTCCCTGGCGGTGCAGTGGTTGAGGGTCCACCTGCCGGTGTGAGGGGCACGGGTTCGTGCCCCTGTTCGGGAGGATCCCACACGCCGCGGAGCGGCTGGGCCCGTGAGCCATGGCCGCTGGGGCTGCGCGTCCGGAGCCTGTGCTCCGTGATGGGAGAGGCCACAGAAGTGAGAGGCCCGCGTACCGCAAAAAAAAAAAAAAAGGTCAAAATTGTATAAAATGGTAAAAAACATAAAAAAGTATAGATGGGAAATTTTCTTGGAGACATATTCTTTTTTCTAGCTTTGGCAGGTAATGCTTATCTACCCACTTTTTATTGTTGTGAGCAGGAAACAGGAGTTGTGTATTGCCCACGAGACTTGCTACCTGCTGTAACCACATTGACTTTATTGACTAACTTACCAATCAATAACCTGCTTTAAAAATAAAGTGAACCCAGTTAAATAATTAATTTGTACATTTAGATATAGCCTGCAGATCTTGACAGCAGTTTTAGAACCAATTAAATCTAAATATCTCCTAAAACTTAACAGTATGTTATTATCTCCTTATCAAAACCGGATTGAAACAGTAAGATCCTAGGCAACGCGCTGGGTAGACACGAAGAAAGTCAAGTGAGACGTATGTACGAAGCTATATGATTTTGTGTACGCGCATATCCTATCTCCCCAACCAGATTTTGCGTTCCTGAGTGTATAGAAACACTTGGGATCCCTCACAAAGCTTAGCACAAAGCTTTGGGTTATTAACTATTCCTCACTCGTTCATCTCCCCATGATTTACCAAATAATGTTCTGCTTGAGGTGTTGGATAAGAGTTAGGGAAACAAAAACGAAAAAACAGAAAACAAAACAAACAACCACCAAAATCTCTTGCTTTACTAGCAGAGACCAACAATTACAGTCCTACTGGTACATTGATGGGGTGAGCAAGGATGTTAGGGGAAAACCCTGCTCAATCAAGAATATTTGGATAGGGTTTCCCTGGTGGCGCAGTGGTTGAGACTCTGACTGCTAATGCAGGGGACACAGGTTCGAGCCCTGGTCTGGGAAGATCCCACATGCCGCGGAGCAACTAGGCCTGTGAGCCACAACTACTGAGCCTGCGCGTCTGGAGCCTGTGCACCTCGACGGGAGAGGCCGTGACAGTGAGAGGCCCACGCACCGCGATGAAGAGTGGTCCCCGCTCGCCGCAACTAGAGAAAGCCCTCGCACAGAAGCAAAGACCCAACACAGCCATAAATAAATACATTTATTTTAAAAAAATATATATATATATTTGGATAAGTGTTTTGGGGGAATGTAATACCCAGAATGTTCCACAGGATCAGCAAGAGTAGCCAGACAAGTGACTTCATGAAATGGAGCCGCAGAAGAGTCAAGGTTACCCAGGCCCCCGGGAGAGCCCAGACCCAAATGCTGGAGGTACACCTGCTGCCCCAGATTTCTGCTGTCTACTCATCTCATGAGTCATCCAAAGTGTACTTTGAATCACAGAGATGAAACATGACTTCTGCACACATATTACGCAGAAAAGGTGTTACAAACTTACTTTCAGAAGTCCTTAGTTAAATTTGCCCTTTACCTTTCCTCCCCCGACCTAATTACTTCTTTGAAAATGTTTTCTAGGCTTCACTGTGCCGCCTGGTTACACGTGACAATCAGAGGGGGGGAAGGGAAGGGAAGTAAAGGCAGATGATTACGGATGAACTGACAAGACAGAAGAGTTGTACGTGATTTGTAATTATAATGTTTTTCTTCCCCAGAACTTCAATAACTTAGGCTGTAGTTCTTCTTTACTAATTTTGTTACCAATAAATATTTACTAAATTACCAAGGTGTCTTCATCTTCAGAGAGGAAAGACCAGGTCTAACTGTAAATAAATCAGTTTTTGCCTGAACATGAACGAACAGCTTCATTTAACAACACATGAATACATTCACACATTGTTCCATCAAGGCCTTCAATTGCAAATATTAAGTATTATGGCATAAGTTTCTCAGATAAGTAGCTTAAAGCAATTTAAAGTATGAGTGGGCTCTGAGGAAAGTTTTAGATAGGCTGTGATGTATTTATACAGGCAAAATGGAGGTGGAATTGACATGTCATTAATCTGAGAAAGGTATTCATTTTGAATGTAAATAGAAATGAACTGATTAAAGTGGCATGCTGTATGAACAGAATAAGGACACCAAATATTGACTTTGAGCTCCTGGTATAAAACATAGATTTTTATGCTTTTATTTTTACCCATTTATTCAATATACATTAACTGAATACTATGCTGTTGCTGAGGTCACAAATGTGAATGAGATACACCCTGGATTCCGGGGAGACACTCATACGATGCACATAGTCGAGTATGGGGTGAGTGAGACAAACAGAGTACTTAACACAGGACAAAGATAAGTTGGCAGGTAACGCAAAGGAGTTTTATCCAAGGATGTGACATTTGAGCCAGCCCGTGATGTATCTCTAAGAAAGAAGAGAGGGAAAAACCTCGCAGTCAGGGAGAAAGTGGATCTCAGAGTCGCCGTTAAAAAATGATAGCAGTTTACAATAAACTGACTAAATGGTGACGATGCTACCATTCATGATTACGGATAATTTCCTACATGGCCGACACAGCTCAAAGCATTTTATACGTATTATCTTTTTTAGTCCTTACAGTGTGTCTGTGAAATAGATTTTTGAATCAGTTTTCTATTGTGTTCCACCCCCAAGCTTGCTGGCTTAAAACAATCACCATTTGTTTAGCTCATGACTCTCCGTGGGTTTGCAATTCAAGCTGGAAACGTTGGGTGATCCTTCGCGTCCCTCAGGCTCCTTCATGAGCCTCTGGTCAGCTGCTGGGTCATTTGGGGGCTGGCTGGTCTGGAATGGCCTCAGCTGTGTTGTCTCGGCTCCGTGTGGTGTCTGGTTTTCAGCGGGGCAGGTTTCTAAGAGAAAGAGTGGGTAAATAAAAGATTCTTGAAGTCTACGTTCAGAGAGGGCACACACGATCATTTCTTCTGCTTGTCTATGGCCTAAAGCAAGTCACAAGGCCAGCCCGACTCAAGGGGACGGAAATTGACTCCACCTCGGGATGGGAAAACTTGTAAAATCACATATCAGTGGGGCACAGGTCCAGGAGGAGTATCGTGACCAAGGTTACAAACCATCTTCCCTAGCACTCTTATGGTTTCCACTTCACAGATGAGGAAATGGAGACATAGCCTAAGAGACTATAAATAGGTGAGACATGACTTATGCATTGAGCTGTCTGATGCCAGAACTTGGACTATGAAATTCATTAAAAAAATGATATGGACTGGTGGATGGCCAGAGGGACGGGTAAATGGATAGAGGTGTGAAAAACCAAATAGCGTATAAAGTGAATTGCAGAACCTAGGTGGCTAGGATCCTCTCTAAAATTCTTTCAACCGTTCTATATATTAGAAATTTTTCATAGTAAAATCTTGGAGAACAAAAACTTAGATTCTGGGGTTTTGAAACTAGGATGTGAAATAAGGCTCTAGGTTTGAATCTAGGCTCTGCTGCTTGCTAGTTGTGTGATCTTGAGAACCTTCCAGAAAGTTCTCAAGTCTCTGTTCCCCAATCTGTAAACTGGGGGAGAGATTGACATCTAATGCTACAAGTGCAGATTAAATAAGCATTAGCATTCAAATAATATGAATATGTAAAGAGCTTTTCACATTGTGTGGCAGGCATAGCGCTAAGCATTTCACGTGAAAACATTTCAATAAATAATAACTTTCAGGTAAGAACATAAAACACGCTTCGAATCCTTTCAGTTGTTAAAGTTTTCTCTCAGAATATCTACAATATATATAAATCTTACCTGTTATATTCCAACCCGATTGAACAGTCATGTATATTTTTGGTGAACACTTAGTTATTTGCCCATTGACTTCAGAATGAGAAGCTCTCTTACTTGACTTACACATTATATTTTTTAAAGAAAGAATTAGCAAGATACAGAAAAATTTAGAATGTTAAAAATTTTAAAACAGTGTACTTTTTGAAGAAGCACTGTATCCCAAGATGAAAAGATGCTCATCAGAATTTTATTTTAAGCCATTTAATAGAGGCTTAAATAATTCAAATGTAGATTTGAGAAAGTCTTTCACTCAGCCTTTCTAAGAAACGAAGTACCAACACATACCACATCATGGATGACCTTTAAAAACACTATGCTAAGTGAAAGAAGCCAGGCAGGCATAAAAGACCACATATTACCTGATTCTACGGAGACGAAATGTCCAGGATAGGCAACTCTACAGAGACAGAATGTAGACTAGTGGCTGCCTAGGACCAGGAGTGGGAGGAAGGACAGGAGATGAGGTACATAACTAAAGGCATGGAATTTCTTTTTAAGGTATTGAAAATATTCTAAATTTGGCTCTGACGATGGCTCACATAGCTGTGTATATGTGCACATAAAAAAACTCCTCTGAATTGCAGTTTGTGTGATATGTGACATATTTCAATAAAGCTGTTACAAAAGAAAGTCTTTGACCAAATATATATAGTAGTGAACACTGTAATGTGTAAATGCTGAGCATTTTTTTAGTTCACATGTTTTTCCTCCCAAATATATTCTTACTAATACAGTATTTCTCTGTGAGGCCCACATTTAAAAGTACTATTTTAAAGGAGACCACCTTTTTTCTCCATTTCACTAACATATTTTTCTGTAGATCAATATGTTATTCTAACAGCTTATCCATTTAAATTAATCTATAAGATTATTATAAAATTCTAAAAGGTTTCTTGTGAAATACGACATGAATCTGTGCCATTAAAATGGAGCTATAGGAGAGAAAAACAAACATCCAGGTAAAAGGGTGATTCAAAATGACTTCCTTTTCAAATTAAAATAGGCCTCCCAAACATAATAATTTTAAATATAAAAAGTAATTCACAGTAGGTTTCATGTATAAACCTATCAGTGCTGTTAGCTGACAATATATTCTTACAACTGAAAGTAAAATAAACCTAAAATTTAGTTTCTTTGCTTTCCCATATCGTACTACAAAAATATTTATTTTGACAAAGATAAACAAGGAAACTGAGAACGGAGAAAATCTGGAGCAAAGATAAAACAAAATAGGATTAAATTATTCCTCAATAAAGGGACTAGAAATGTAGATATCAAGGAGAGAATGAAGATTTCTGCAAAATTCATCAGCATTAACTGGGTCTACAAATATCACAGGATCAGTACCCCAGACGGTCCGCTTGGCCTCCGCTCTTCCCCCTGGTAAAGCTTTTCCAAGTTTGCTGAGTGATGTCAATGCAAAGTTTTCCCAAACTTCCTGGAAGTTTTACAAGCAATTCACTGGAGATACAAAAAATATCTGGGGCTTTAGCCAACAGCATTCCTCTGTGAATACTGGCTCTCAATTTGCTTTTTATTTTTCTTAATTAGGGTTATGCAATCTTAAAGATTTACAGTTAAGGAGACAAGCAAAATATAAAATTTAAAGAAGAAGTAACAAATATGAAAATGATCATTCCTTTTAACCCTACTGTGGACAGGATTTTTTTATTCTTATGTAGAAACAGGCTGTTTTTTTCTACATGAGCATCCTTTTAATTAGCTCTCAGATTAAATCTTAGTGGAGCTTATTAAATGAATGTTTTAATTTAATGGGTTAGTGGGGGGGAAGTGTAATTAACGACATTTAAGCAAAAGGGCATAAGTCCTGAACTGGGTGTGAAAAAGGCAGAAGAAAAAATCATGTCTTATTTCTCTCCAAAATTCAATTTTTTTATCACCAGTGTTTTATTCATTGGTTTTCCTTTTTTCGTCCTCGAATTCCATTGTCTGGACATGTCTCAGTGTGAGTACTAAATATGAGATCAACTAGGCATTTGCTGCACCTCAGACAAAATCTTATTCTGGGTTATTAGACAGTGTCTGATGGTACCAACTTTTCTCACGGGTTTAGCAAGCACAGTCTCTGGGAGAGGCTTTTTTGGGGGAAAGATTGGCCAGGAAAAATGCGTGTCCTTCTTGACAGCCCTTCCAGGTTGGATGTCCCTGAACGTATATGGGGTGGTGTCCCTTTAAGCACAAGGAAAGGGCAGGTCCCGCTGTTATCCTTGACCCTCTGACAAAATAGTCAGGCGCTGTTTGTAAAAGAGCCAAGTAATTAAAAGTATCCCAGGGTTATGGTGAAATAGGGCAAGTAAAACACACTCCTGGATACCAGCTCTCTTTCAGGACCAGCTCTTTTGTATTTTCTCTCTATTTTGTTTTCTTCTTTATTTCAATTTTTCATGGCACAGTTTCCCCTCTCTGACATTGTTCTTCTCTGTCAGTTGGCAAAATGATAAGCTCCATTATTACTGCTTCTCTAGCTGGAGGCCTGGAGCTATTTGCTTCCAATCCTCAAGTCACCCCAAATTCCTGAGCTGTATTTTTTTTCCCTCTCAATTTCAGGAGAAATTATTAAATAGAATAGGAAAGGGTATAGGGATAGAGTGATTCAGTTACACAGGGAACTGATGAGACATTTCTCACCATTCCATGTGTTTTCCTTTATGATGATGTTTCTAGCAGAAAGCGAGGCTTGGGGTGCTCTCCCTGGCTTCCTCCAGGTTGACCATAGATCCCACTTAACCCCAAACCATCTGGGTATATGCATGTTGTGATGGTTTAATGATTAATCGTTTGTCTCTCCACTCTCAAAAGTGTCCTGAATTAGACGATAGTGGTCGCCCTAGTTATCTCTCCTGTTGAACTGTTGGGTGACTTCCCCATAAAGAGAGAAATTAGCTCTAATTTAGTTTAGAGAGTTCACAAGCCATTCTCTAGTTAGTCACCTTTGCTTCTGTTAGGAAATAACTATTTGTGCCATTAGACTTTGAGATCGAAACAATTTGTTCCTGTTCAGACACTCCCCATATCTCTAAATGGTAGTATTTGGGAGCAGTAGAATATGTGGGCTTTGTGTCATGTAGTGTGGGTTTGATTCTGTTATGCCACTCAATAACCTTGGGCAACTCATCTAACTTCTCTGAGCCTAAATTTCCTTTTGTGTCATATGTACCTAGAAATGATTTCCACTCTGGATTATCATGAAGATTAAATAATAGACGGTTATAGCTGTGCAATTATTGTAATCCATATATCCATCCATCCATCCATCCACCCATCCAGATGTTTTATCCTTCTATAGATTATTTAAGCACCATGCCTAACACTACAATTCAAAGTGATTTAAAATAATAAGAATGTATTATGTTGCTTAGACAAAGCTCTAAATTTAAATAATGCGTGGTTAATTTATTTCTTAAGTTGATTTCATCCTAAGGCAGGTTCCTCAGGATTGCAACCTGGCTGTAGCAGTTCCAGGCATCACATTCACTCTAACATCCAGAGACAGAAGAAAGCGCTACCTCTATCTTGTGTCTCTATCCTATGTCCTTGTGAGGAAACTTTACCCAGAGGCTCCACATCACATTTCCTCTCCCTCCTTCTTGGCCCGAATTATATTGCATGCCAGTGTACTTGTCTATTACTGGTAAGGAAAACGGTAACCTCAAGATGAGTTGGCCGAGGGACTTCCCTGGTGGTCCAGTGGTTAAGACTTTGCCTTCCGATGCAGGGGGTGTGGGTTTGATCCCAGGTTGGGGAGCTAAGATCCCACATACCTCGCGGCCATAAAACCAAAACATAAAACAGAAGCAATATTGTAACAAATTCAATAAAGACTTTAAAATTAATCCACATCAAAAAAAAAAAACAACTTAAAAAAAAAAATAGGTGAGTTGGCCAAGACGCCCCTTCCTGGTTGGAGAGAATTGGGAGTCTGATTAAATCAGGGACCTGTGTGCCTGCAGGAGGATGTGCATGTGTCCGGGATGGATATAGCCCGGGCATCTGGGTATCTGAATTCCAGCCGAGGATGTGACATCAGATTTCTTTGTGAACTTGAGAAAGTCGTTTTCCCACCCAGTCTTCCATTTATCTCTGTATAAAGTGTGGTGTTGACTTCCTAGTAGTAGAAGGTCTCTTCAGCTATCAACATTGTGCTTGGGCTACTCAAAAACTACAGTCCTAAATTCACACGGACACCCTTCCTATTTTATAATCTATTTCAGTTTCCCACACAAGTTTTAGATACTGATGAACTGATAAGGGTGCTAGAATAAGAGTTAGAAGACTTGGTTTCAAGCCCAGATTCACTGAATAATGCTGTGACTGCAATTCATTAATGAAAAACCTCTTGGTAAAGCTGTAAAGAGCTGTACAAATCCAGATGATGGTTAGACTGCATTTGACAAACTGGTAAGCTTAAAAAACACACTTTCTTTTTCTACAATTCTGGGTCCCTTTCGGAATTAGTTTGCATAACTAGCTTGAGGATGGTACAGCACTCAGGACTGTACCTTGAACTTGTTTCCACATCTGCTTTTTGCTCCTCCTGGAATGGGGGTGTCAGAGAGACAGAAAAGGGGAGTTGTGCTTAATTAATCCACTCTTCCCAACATGTTCACTTTTACAAATGATCTTCATATACCAAGTTTAACCTTAGAACACGAAGATGTTTGCATGACTCGTATAAAGTTATCAGGTGACAGTAGTAGTGACAGCCTGCTGTTGCCCAATACCACGCTTTTTTAATTGAAATATAGTTGATTTACAATGTTGTGTCGATTACTGCTGTACAGCGAAGTGATTCAGTTATACATGTATATACATTCTTTTTGTAATATTCTTTTCCATTATGGTTTATCATAGGATATTGAATCTAGTTCTCTGTGCTATACAGTAGGACCTTGCTGTTTATCCATCCTACATATATAATAGTTTACATCTACTAACCCCAACAGCCCATTCCATCCCTCCCCAAGCCCACTCCCCCTTGGCAACCACCAGTCTGTTCTCCATGTCCGTACCACGCTCTTTCTATCACTCTTTGTCCTTTAACATCCGGGTTGAGACGTGGTCTTTAGGAAGTGACCACCCAGACTCCACTTTTCCCTGGAAGACGTGCTGTGCAAGTGTGACGGTGTGGCTGCTTCTTTCCAGCAACATAAGAGTGAAGGGGGAGGGGCAAGGAGTGTGATGCTGTGTAGCGCCACACGCCTCCCTAGTGGAGTTCTGTTGAGTGAGGAGGCCGCATCTCCAGGAGATGCACATTGTGGGCTGAACACTGAGGGACCAGCGCACTGACTGAGTCAAAGTGCTTTGTGTCTCGGAAGCTCAGCTTCCTCATGGAAAAAAAGTGTGTGTGTGCATGCATGCGTGTGTGTGTGTATGCATGTTAAGGGTTGATAGGGCTTGGGGTGGAATGTGAAAAATAAGTAGATCTCCAGCCTCTTCCCAGAGCTAGCGTTCTAACATTCCAGGTTCTTAAGGAGCCACCCTGCAAAGGGCGAGCAGATTCAGGGAGAATTGCATTGTGAAGAATTACAGTGTCAGGATGTTGTGGACCAAATGACAATCAGAGCGAAGGACACGTGCTCAGAGAGCTGATAACTGCGACCAGTGAGGCACCATGTGGCAGTGCTACGGGTGATGGGGCAGCTGCCGAGAGCGGCGCCAGCGGCAGGGAGGCTCCAAGGGGTCCACATGCCCACCGAGGATGCTCTGGATGTCACTGACAGGACAGCAGGTTGAGTTCCCGCCAGGAAACGGACTCGGCATAAGCCTTCCCTATCTGTTGTCTTTCTAAAAAGTGCCCGGATTTTTCTTTATGCTTCGTCTTCTTTTCTTCTGATTTTGAATGTCTGAAACCATCTTAATAAAGGATCACATTTCACCTTTTTTTTTTTTCTATCCAGGTGGGTGAGGGTCTTGAAAAATAAATCTTGTTAAAAAATTAAACCATATGTATTTATTCAGGAAGCTCCCTGAGAAGGTCAACAAGTGGCACTGAGTTCTCAGCTGTCACAGTCTTTGTTATCAGCCTCGTCATTTGTTTTTTTTATCCTCTTTCCCGTCTTCTGGTCATTCTTCTGCTCATTAGCTACTTGAGCTTAGGGTGAACAAGAAATGAGATGGAATTTTAAACCTGTCAAATTGAAGTCTGGTTAACAGCCTTGTGGAGGTATAATGGGCAGAGAGGAAGGAATAAATTCTATTATCTGGTAGGAATAGTAGCTGCAGTAGAAAAATTAGTCTTAACTTACTTTTCTTTCCCTGACGTTGGTAACTGATCGTGGCACAGTCTCCAGTATCACCTAGGGGTGAATCTGACTCTTCAAAATATAGGTTCAAAGAATTATAGATACCAGAGCCCCAAGAGGGCATACCACACCTCTCAATTTATAGATAAGGAAACTATGATCTGAAGATATAAAGAGACTTACTTTTAGGTTTAGAACCGTTGCCATTTATGGAAGGCTAGTGAGGTTTGAGGTCACAGTCCAAAACCCCAGTGTGACAGCCCTTCCACCATGCTACCTTGAATTGCCAAGGGTCAAAGTGTTTGTGACAAAAAAGACCCAACTGGAGCACATCTATTAAAGACCACTGAAAGCAAATTTGTTGTTAAGGCTTTTGTAAGTTATCATTCTCCTCAGGGTACCAAGGGTATCTTTAATCTCTGTATTTCCAAGGCCAACCATAGCTCTGATGTGGAGTAGGTTCTCATTAACTATTTGGTTAATGAAATGAGTATTTTATGTTGTGTTCAGTTAAAGATTTTAAAACTATGTATCAAGTTTTCATAAATAAGTACCCGTAGAAGTAGAAATATTCATATTTTTAGGATCCAAAAGAGTCAAGTTGTGATCGTCCTTTTTCATGATGCGATTTTATTGTCATGTATGAGGCTATGTCCTTGGTCCTTCCAAGTTATCACGGAAGCAGCAAGACCGCTCAATACACGACAAACATTGTTAATAGAGTTTCCTTTTCATTCTTTTATTTTTATATCTAATACTGAGAAGGTAATTATTGAGCCAATAATAGCCCACGACCCTCCCAACAAGTTTTTCTTTGGATTATGTCACCATCGTGATTTTAGTATTTCACTGACATTACAACTCAGTGAAACAGTAACCTGGATTTTTGACATCATTCTGTAAGAGCATCTCGGTGAGCTATAAACTGCACAGACTTTAAATCAAAACATAACTGGCTTCAAATGTTTGCTCTGTCACACACTGACTGTGTGGCCTGAAACAACCTTAGTTTCCTCACCTGGAACAATGGAGCTTAGAACCATCCTTGCCCGAGTCAAGAACAGAGGGTTCTTATGAGGATTAGATTTAAAAATCATATGAAGTCTTAGAAACATCCCATGAGGCGCGCTGCCTGGCACATAGCAAATGCCTAATCAATGCTGATGGATAGATAAGTGGTGCTCAATAAATGCTCTTCTTAAAGTTCTTGAAGTGGGAGCCATTTGGCTGTAAGCAGAACTTGCCAGATAAAGTACCATCTTTCCCTTTTTTCTCTCTGCCTCTGCCGAGGTGGAGGAGTGATCTCTCCCCTGTCAGAGAGGTTAGGGGAGAAGACAAATGGGAAAGACATTCTCCGTTTAGCCCTCAGCCTATTCGCGCTGGGCTGGGTGAAAATGAAGCGCGGCTTCTGGGGGGTTTGCTCTTTTGTTGGACCCTGGGGGGAAGAGATGAGTTTTACATCTGTTGCTGGCTGTGTAACATTCAGCTAAAGAGATGCCTCTCCGCTGGAAGACGCTCAGGCATCCTGGCTGTCGGTCAAACAGCTCTTCCTCTGTATGCTCAGGTTCGCCCCGGAGACTCCCATCTGAGATGTTGGCTATTGCAGCTGTGAGAGTGAAAGCAGGTGATAGAAGAAGCAGAATGCAGAAACTGAAGCCCTCACATCCCCAATTGCACGATAAACCCTGACAACCCTAATTGCACAATAAAATAGGGAAGGCTGGGCTTAGGAGACGTAGCATGTCACTCCTCGGGGTTTGGCGGGGTCCCTCACAAGTCGGGCAGCACCAGGCCCAGAAGGGCCCAGCCACTGGTCTAGGCTTCAGGGAAAAAACAGGCAACAACAATGCCCTGGTCACTCCCCCAAAGCCTCTGAGGGTTTCTTAATAGGGATCTCTTGGGCTTTGAGTCGAATGTAGTCACAGTGGTTGACCGTCTAATCTGCCTTTCAGAAAGAGTACCCTGCACATCACGGAGGGAAGACGATGGAAGGCCCCTGAATCCAAATCCAAAGGCTCACATAACAGGGTTTTCAGTGGGTTCCCAGATCTGAGGCATGAGCCTGCCAGGGGGCGGGCGGCAGCGAGGTAAGTCGAGGAAGCAGCGCCTCCTGTTGTATAAATCCCAGCCCCTGCAGAAGGGATCCTGCTCCAGGGAGAAAGGACGATGTGGAGTACTCAGCTGGCAGTCAGGTATTTGGTCTTCTGTGGAACTGCCCCACTGACGCTGACAGCTCCAGCGTTCCCAGTATGCAGCAGTGGGATTAGAAATCCTTCTCCTAGCCAAGATTGCTTCCAACAGCTGGACTCAGAGCCCTCTCCGCGCCTCCCACCTCTGTTCCATTTCTTGCTGGAGACCATCTGAAAGGAGAGTTTAAAATGACTAAATGTCTTTTGGGTAAAGAGCTTTGACTTTTCCAGACTGAACTGCCAAAGACCTTCAGGAAATTAAAGAAAGAAAGAAAAAGTGAGATGCTCTGTCTGGTGAATGGCATTTCTCGAATTTGGTGGCTGTAGGGCGATTAGGCTAGAGCTGCTGGGAATTCTGAAGTGTTACTTATTTGCCTTGGCACACAGAGTTAGAATGCCGAGCAGTAGAGTGAAAATGGGGTGACAGGATAAGGGCAATGAGAGGAAGCAACTCCATTGTGAGATAGCTGGGCTCTGAAAATCGGAGAGTTCGTTTCCCCAGAGGAGGGAAACAGGAATATTACTTCATTGTAAAACAGTCACTAAAATATAATTGAGTGCTGCACAGATGACAGAAGCTCACAGCTAGCAATGTCCAACTTCATTTTCAGTGAAAGTTAAAAGCAAAATCAATACACTGATGAAAAGCAATAATACAAATTAGAGAACAATGCAGAAAACTTTTCTGGGAGGGTTTAGAAGCAAGCAAGCAAGAAAGAAGGAAAGAAAGAAAGAAAGAAAGAAAGAAAGAAAGAAAGAAAGAAAGAAAGAAAGAAAGAAAGAAAGAAAGAAAGAAAGAAAGAAGGAAGGAAGGAAAGAAAGAAGGAAAGAAAGAAAGAAAGAGAAAAAAAGAAAGGGAGTAAGGAAGAAGGAATGCTTACCATGCTCTTCAGATCTTGTTCTTGGAAAAATGCAGCTGGACAGGGACTTGTTAAACAGAGGGTCTTCTTGGAGCAGAGGATGTGGGATGCTCATGAACTGGAAACTTCTGGCCCAAAGATGCACACGCCTGTCAATCTGTATTAAACTAGAACAATGCGGAAGCAGCATTAGTTCAGCTCATCCACACCAGCACTTCACGCCTTTTCAAATGTATGTCAAAAAGAAAAGGTTAAAAATATTTTTAAGTAAATACATATTAAGCACATATGAAGCTCAGAGGTAACTTCCCTGGATTTTGTTGTAGGACGTGAGTGGATTGACAAAGTAATTATTCTAGTAATTATTCTCTATAATTATAGAGGATCAGCTAATTTGAGGCTATTCTATGCATCATTTTCCATGATCCTGCTCTATATTGTTTGACTCAATAGATCGTCATTTAAATTCACTGAATGATGAAATACCATTTCACTTATAGGTTTATCAAATTCTGCAATGTGGCCAGCTCAGTGCTGGAGGAAAGGCAGTCCTTATCTTACAGGTGGCTGGAGAAGGAATTATTGTACATGCAATATGTAATGAATGTAGCTTGTGGGAGAAGGTACTAGGGCACTAACTTGGCAGTGGGAAGGGCACCCCATAGGAAGCAGCCTTTGTGCTGTACCTTGGAGGCTGAGGCAGAGTGAGAGTGGAAGGACACAGCTCCAGCAGAGGGACAGAGCTTACAGACAGACACGTCAGACCCAAACATCAATGCAGGTGATGGGCAGACATCACTGGGTTTTGTGGTGAATATCTATGATCAGACTTAAGCATTATTTGGCAATGTGCTCCTTGAACTTTAAATTACTTGAGGGGGTCTTGTTAAAATGCATTTTCTGATTCATCAAGTCTTGGGTAGGGCCTGCGATTCTGCATTTCTAAGGAGCACCCAAGAGATTTTGCTCATCTGAGGAGGACACTTAGAGTACAGATAACCCAAAACAGCTCCTGCTAAAATATTTAGAAAATCTGCATAAACTATTAAATTAAAATTTAAAAATTCTTTTAAATGTGTGGCTGAGTCCCCAAGAAAAATAAACAAAAATCCTCATGGGCCATGAGATAGCAAGCCTGGAAAGTATAAAATAGAGAATAACAAGCCAAGCAAAAGCAACCACTTTGGCAAGATTTGCTAGTCATTGGGACCTAGGAGACATCCAGAGCAGGAGACAGGGCCTTGGACCCCCTGGGTTGAATTCATATCCTTGCACAAAGCCAGGACCTCTGAAGGCTTAAACATCTGTCAAACTGTGCACTGGAAAAATTCTCCCAGGGACACAAGGGAAAACGGAAGAAGCTCATCCTATTCTATGTAGTAAGTGGAGTTAAAAAAAAAAAACTTCTGGGACTTCCCTGGTGGCGCAGTGGTTAAGAATCCACCTGCCAATGCAGGGGACACGGGTTTGAGCCCTGGTCCGGGAAGATCCCACATGACGCGGAGCAGCTAAGCCCGTGCGCCACAACTACTGAGCCCACGTGCCACAACTACTGAAGCCCACGCACCTAGAGCTCATGCTCTGCAACAAGAGAAGCCACTGCAATGAGAAGCCCGCGCACTGCAACGAAGAGTAGCCCCACTTGCCACAACTAGAGAAAGCCCGCGTGCAGCAACAAAGACCCAACACAGCCAAAAATTAATTAATTAATTTAAAGAAAAAAAAAAGCTTTTGCTGAGAGTTTGGAGTTATTGCCTTTGCCTCCTATGGCTGCGGTTTCCAATTTATATACCCCTCACTCTCTTGGAGGCCCAAAGCTGAGAGATAATTAAACATGGTTCTAGGTCAGGGGTTGATCTCAGGTGCCCTCTGCCTGCAGCGGCTTGAAGCAGGATTTCAGTTCCGGACCAGAGATTGAGGTCAGGCCACAGCAGTGAGAGCACTGAATCCTCTCAGAGCAGTGAGAGACCAGTGGCCAGGGACAAGGCCCTGACCCGTCAGCTGTGTAGATATGAATTTCCACATAGAGACAGAAAGTAGGGAAGCAAGTAAAGTGTTTATTAGGAGGAAAAAGAGTACATGTGGATAGATACACACAGGTGGGCTCAGAGACAGAGTCGTGCCCGCATGGTAGCTTGAATCACTTATGTGGGGCATTTCTTCTGGGTTTCCTTTGGCCAATCATTTTGCTTTGTCTGGTTCTGAGTCCGTATTTGGTACATCTCAGGGTCCTCCCATGTGTGCACGCGCATCTCTTAGCCAAGATGGATTCTAGCAAAGAGACCTATGGGTAGGTTGATAGCACTTACTATGGGGTGATGTCCCCTCTCTTTTGACCTCTGAGGAGCCTTTCTGCTTATGTGTAGTCAGGAAGGTCTCCTTGACCTTGAGAATGAGATATGTGATCTCTATCTTTTATCTGGATAGGGTTCACCTCTTCTCTCGCTCCTGCTAGTTTGGAGTATCTGTCCACAGAAGACAATTCCAGCTGTTCCACCTGGGGCCCATTTGTCTCCTGCCTCGTGATAACCCCTGAAGGCAAGAGTAAGCCTTACTTCCTCAGGTTGGGTTGAAGGAGAATTCCACAGACAAAATGCCACTGAAGATGAACTTACAGTGGGAAAGGTATGAAAACTACGAATGGGTGATATACCATGAGAAAACACAGTAAACAGCAGCATCGTCTTCCAAGAACTTCAAACGATAAAGCTCTTTGAAGCTACAAAATAAACATGTTTAAAATGATTAAAGATATCAAAGAAAGGATAGGCATATAAGATCAACCATAAGGATATCTGAAGTGTCTTATCTGCTCTTCCTATAAAGTAAGGCCCCAAAAAGCAGATAAGGAAAGTCATTGCCCCTGGGCAGCCCTGAACATCTCTTGGTACAGAGATGTACCTTATCCCAATCTGTTCTGCCGGCACTTAAGATCTGAGTCCTGGTCGCAGAGTGAAAACAAATTGATGTTTTCCCCCATTGAAGTGAGTTTCACTCAAGTTTCCAGAAAGATGTATTAGATAGGCAATTATTTTTGATTTTTAAAAAGCTAAATATATTAGAAACATTTTGCTTATTGTTGTTTCCTAGGGAATCAAAACAGTTCAGTAAGATTATAACTTCTGGTAAAAAGGTGTTTATCATCTTCATAAAAAAAAAGAAAAAATCTTGGATACATGAATGTTAGCAAAATAAAACTCAGCAGGTCTGATTTGCACATATATATTTAACCACTCAATGCCATCTTCAATATTTTTTCAGTCCTTCCTTTCGTCGTCTTTGTGCCTTTGTTGCCTTTTTTGTTTCTAACGTGGTAGAATTTTATGCGTACCTCTACGAGGGCATTGAAATCTATTGGCAAACTTAGGCCTACGAGCCAAATCCAGGTCACCTCATGTTTTGTATGGCCTATAAGCTAAGGACGTTTTTTACATTTTTTAATGGTCAAAACCAATCAAAAGCATTCTATTTCAAGGAACCTTGAAAATTATATGAAATTCAAATTTCAGCATCCATAAATAAAATGTTATTGGAATACAGCTCATTCATTTCCAGCAGAATTGAGCAGTTTGAACAGAGACTCTGAGCCTGAAATATTTACTAGCTGGTTCTTTACAGGAAAAGTTTGCTGACCTTTGATTGTTGCCTTTCATCTTCTTTTCTCTCCTACAAGTGGTTAAAAACAAAAAACTTAGCACTGATTTGCAAAATAATTTGCTTTCTTTACTATACACAAAAACTGGTTTGCAGAATGTGGTGTACTGGCGTGCTGACAGCAGAGCTTGCAAAGGGCAAGAGAGTAATGCTGGTTAATATTTAGCATATTAAAGAGAGATGGTGTCTAAGCCTATGGGGCCCTCATGTTATGTTATTTTACAAAACATTCTATCCATCTCCCTTAAAAATATGAAGTTGGTGCTATTTGGTTACCTGATTTAAAATACAGCATGTAATTGAAAGAACTAATACTATACATTTTTGAAAATATTCCATAATTCACATTTCCTATGCATTCAACCTGGGCATTCCTCCTAACAATGAATATGAATTAATTATGCTTTGCTACATTGGTTTTACATGGTTTTCTGCCTTCTTCTCTAAATATAGGCAAATCATTTTTATTCATTAGTGTTCTGAAGAAAGAAATTTTAAAAATTAATTACACCAAAAGTTACTATGAGGTTTCAATTTATATAATCCTTTAACTATGTATGGATTATTCCCTGTGTGCTGGAGGAAAAAAAAAAACAAAACTGAGAAGACAGAAGACAGGGTTTCAGTCCTTGAGAATTAAAACCTTTGTTAATGACAGGAAAAAATTACATTAAAGACACAAAGGTGAAACAAACTATCAGAGAAAACACAAAAAGGATGCCAGTTGTCTGAGTTGACCAGTGTAGACCCTCTTCCTTGTTTATACAATATGGTCACCGTGGAAAAGATTTTACAAGTTGCTTGACTTAGATAAAAATTTAAATTAGTGTCAGCTTTAGAAATATTGATTAGATATCTCACAGAAATGTAATTTAATTATGGTGGGCTTCATAGCCAAGCATTTGCTGTCAAAAGACTTGACCGACTCACCCCATTTGTGTTAAGAGAAGCGTTGTTTCCATAGGTGAGCGTTCCATGTTTCAACACAGGTTTGGTTGGAGTATGTTAGGAGTATCAACATTTTTGAGTAATTCTCAATGGAAAAGAAGCTTTCTAAATTCTCATACTTCTCAGGGAACTACTCAGGTGTTAATAAACACTCACTCCAAGGTTTGCATCAAGCACAGAAACAAGCACACTTTTTTATAAATAACTTTATCGAAATATTAGAACAACACAATCTGTTTTCTGATATTTTAAAAGTTACTCATGCTTTCAGTTCTAATCCCCCAAGATACCCAACCCCAATAAAACAATAACTTTGGACTTCTGCTTCCTGAGGCTTTTTACAGATTTGCACTGGCAGTCACCTCTGCTGAGTTCATTCCTTGGGCACTATTTTATTTTATGGAACACAATCATAGCCCTGTTTGTTCTGCACCAGAGATTTGACAGTCTGTGGACTATGTCTGCTGTTCTTTTGTAACACAGTAAGATATAGTGTAAGCCTCTGGGTGAAAGTTATTAGGTTAGTGCCAGAGCTTATGTGTTTGCCTGTGCTGGGAATAAGATAGGAAAAAAACTCGGCTTTGAATGCTTTCGCTTAGTATTTCTGTTTTGTCTACGAATGAATCAGATTTGTATTATGCAATGTTTCAAGGGGAGAACCCTTTATTTTCCCGCAGAGTTTAGAGTGCTAATTTTGCCACTCAAACGTGCTTTCACTCTTGAGGGAGCATCTATTGGATTGAGTCTACAAGTCAGGATGGGCAAAAGATTCTATTGATTTTGAATGACCACCCACGTGGAGCAATTTGCATCTCTGGTTATTTGCTGTGTGGTGGAATGAAGGAACCTCTCGACAAGACAGTGGCATAAATTCTGGTGAGGAATTAGCCATCTCGATGGAAGGTGCTTGTTCCACATACTGTCATTATGTAGTCTAGAAGGGGTTCTGCCTCAATAAGACTCGTAAGGCTACCCCGCATTTTTATGTGAATTATCATGTCATACCATCTTGATTTCTTTTTCTTTGTCTTTCCTTTTCTTTTTAAGTCTATAACTTCAATATTCATTTTATCTTTTTTTTAGGCTCCGGACGCGCAGGCTCAGCGGCCATGGCTCACGGGCCCAGCCGCTCCGCTGCATGTGGGATCTTCCCGGACCGGGGCACAAACCCGTGTCCCCTGCATCAGCAGGCAGACTCTCAACCACTGAGCCACCAGGGAAGCCCCCTCATTTTATCTTTTTAGTTTCATTTTTCTTATCCCCTTTTTTTCTACATTTATTTTTTCCTCTTGCCTTTGTTTGGATTTATCCTTTTTTTGTTTTCTTAATTTTTAAAAAAATTTTTGGCCACACTGCAAGGCTTGTGGGATCTTAGTTCCCCGACCAGGGATCAAACCTTCACCCTCAGCAGTGAAAGTGCAGAGTCCTAACCACTGGACCACCAGGGAATTCCCTAACATTTTTTTCTGATTCTATTTTTCCACTATTATTTGTAAGATATCATTTCGTTTAAATTCTTTTGATCATTGCCATTGAAACTGTAAGATGCATACTTTAAAATCTGTAAAATCAATCAGAATCTTTACTCTCCCTTAAACAATAAAAGGACCTTAAGATATGTTACTTCCAGCCACCATCCCCTTTCTACTTTAATCCAATAATGTTATTCAGACTTAAACTCTATAGAGATCTTTTTTTAAACCTAACCAACTACTAAATATTATTATAATTGAGTTGTATAGTCAGCATTTGTTTATTCTTACTCGCATTTTAAATAATTTAATTTATTCACAATTCCTTCTAGAATCCAAGGGTTTCCTTTTGGGGTCATTTTTCTTCTTTATGATTATCCCTTACATATTCTCTTAGTGAGGGGATGTAGGTGACTTTTGGAGTTCTCAAAGGGCCCCCAGTAAGTTACACACTTTTTCCCTGCTATGTTCTGACAGTTGAGAAAGAAATATTGGGTAAATATAAAGAACACAATATTTCCTTGACTGCAAGAGATGCTGTATAATAGTGGGCAAAGGTGATATTCTCGGTGGAGTTGAACAGAAGATTGCCTTCTGTGGGCAACCTGCTCCCAAGTAGTAAGAGGTATTAACTCCGTAAAGCTGTTTCTTTTGAATTTCCCTGAATTTTCTTTATTAAAGGGACAGAAGGAGGTCTAGAGTTACACTAATTTAGATCCCTTTGGAGGGCGCTATCATGAGTGATTGATGTATCACAAGTGAGCAAATAGTGTTTCCCATTAATAATAATAAACTCTGTTTAGTTTACGTTAATCTCCTTTCAGTTTTGAACGATTGTGTTTTGAGAATGCAGCTCTAGATTGACAGTTATTTTTTCTTAGTATGTGGAAGATATTTTACCACTCTCTTTCATCTTTTATTACTGCTGTCGAAAGTAGGTTATTAATTTTTTTTTAGTTCACTGTAAGTAAACTGTGTTTTTCCTCTGGATCCTTTTACATTTTTCCTTTTGTCTTTTATGGTTTGTACTTAGACTAAAATATTCTGAATGTGTCCTTCCTATTTATCCTTCTTTTAATATTCTGAACATTTTAATGGAGAATACCTGTCTTTCTTAAGTTCTGGATAGGTTTCAGCCATTGTCCACTCAAATATTGTTTATTCATCATTTATCACCACACAAAGCTCCGTTTTTCTTTAATGTGCCTTCATGTTTTCTACCCCCTTTTCCATTTTATGTTACATTTGATGCAGTTTTTCTGGTTTTTAACTTCTTATTCATTAAGCCTCTCTTCAACTGTATCTAATCAGCTAATTAATGATTTTATTGGGTTTTAAATTTCACTGTGTGTGTATGTATATATATATATGTAATGCATATATATGTGATATATGTGTATATATACACATATACATATATATAATTTCTAGGCATTCTATTTGTTTTGATGTTTCCAGTATTCGTGATATTTTGATAGCCTTTTTTCACGCATCTTCAGTTTGAGCAGGACCCAGTGGGGATATCTCATCTCTCTTTCACCTAACATTGGCTAGATGAACTCAACTAAGGCAGTGGTATCTACTTTTTTTCTGGCTGTAGATTTTTCTTCACATAGATGTCTCCATAGAGCCACTTGACTTCCTCAGATCATTATGTCTGAGTTCCAAGAAAGAGTATGCCAAGATATAGAAAAGTGGAAGCTCCCAGTTGCCTCAAGCCTGGCCCAGAAACTGGCACACTGTCACCTCCACTGGTACTGCACTGTTCAAGCAAATCTGAGCCCAACTTCTAGGAGAGGACTTTGACCCCACTTCTCAATGAAAGGAAAGTCAAAGAACTTTGGGACACGTTTCACACTTCCACAGGTGCACTGACATCACATGATGTAGTAGTATCACGTGACATGATATTATTCATTTTAGACTTTTAAAAATCAGAGAAATACAGAATAAAGCAATATCTTTTTAGAATTTTAAAATGGACAATTAGAATTGCTAAAAACAGCGCTGTTTTTCTGGCATAATGGTCCTGGAGGTTCACTTTGGGCTACGTATATAAAGATTGATGTACATAATTCTACGTAGCTTCATCTTTGCCAGAGTTCCCCTCCCCCTTTTGTATGTGATACGGTCCACTGTTCTTAAACATAACAAGCGTTTATACATTTGTCATAAAAATATACTACTTTCATTTTATCAGGAACATGACAGCATCCCTAGGAACTCAGTGAATGTTTCTGATTCATTGGAGAAACAGCACAGACAGTACAATATGACCTTTCTAGAAGGAGATCCATTGTTGAATGAATGGAAAATCGCAATAAATCCAGTTTGACAGTAGAGCTCATTTTTTGTCATGAAATACTTAAAATTTTTTCTGGAGACTTGCCACTAGAACTGTTTGATATTTAAGAGTACTATTAAAAATTTTAGAGCTACAGTTTCTCCCAGGCATCCATTTTAAGGTCTTAAGAATGAATGGTTTTATGTCCAGATAATATTTTCTAATTCCATTCTAGCCTGTCTTCTTTTACAATAGAGTCTCTTGAGTTGGGAGTTTGAGTGCTAAATTTCATCTTGGGCTTCATGTTTTTACTAGATTTAAAGATGGCTTTGCAGTTGTCCTGCTGACAGGGCTTCAGAGACACAATTATAAAAAGGCAGTCAGTTGGTTGGTTACACGATCAGGGAAAGCAAAACAGGGCTTTGGTGCAATTTAAAGCTGAGCATCCTGAAAAGAGCTTTCTAGAAATGACTCATAAATAATCTCCAAGAGGGCTCCAGTCAAATGATGACAAAAATCTTTTAAGTCCCAAATATGTGCAAATGAATCCCAATTTGGCTTTGAATTATGTTTTTCCTTTTATTTGATTCATTTTGAAGGTCAGCATAGTGTCATCATTGTTTCTTTCAGAAGTAGCAAATACATCTAAACTTGGACATATGGAATTATTGGGCTTCTGGTGGACGAATTAATCCCCCCAAAGTTTGAAAACTTAAAAGCCAAACTTCTGGCATATTTTCAGCTAGACTCTGAGGCATCAGACTAAGTGGATCTTAATTCCAGTGCATGGATATAAATCTAATAGAGAGGCTATTTATGCATATTATAAAATATGGGTGAACAGTGTATGAAATGCAGTCTGAATTATCCATTGAAAATCCACATCCAGGTATTCAGGATGAAGTACTATGAGTTGTTATGTATTCACTGCCTAAGCGCTCTTTTTCCATGGGAAAAGAAACATACATTTTCCATATGTGGATCTAACCAGGTAGAAAATTATTTTGCAGACACACTGACAGATGAGGAAGTTTCCCCCACGCACAATGACGCCTCTGTTCAAGCATTGCTGTGAGTTGCATTTAGCCTTTTTCACTCTAGTCCTCTTCCCTAATTCTTTGCTAATCTAATATCTCAAACTGATCATACTCAAGATAAGACTAGTCTCCCCCATTTCTCAACCTCTCACTCAGGTTAGAACACTCAGAGACGGGCTTTGAGTCCTCTTCCTTTCTCTCCTCTCACCTATGCAACCCCTTTGCCTCCTAAGTGTTTTAAAGTCAGTCATTCAGTATCGATTTCTTCTGCGACTGATGGAGTACAGCCTGTTCTCGTCTTGTGCTTGGACCAATGCAATAGCCTTCTTGTATGTCTCCTGGCTTCCAGATTCTCCTTAGTTTTTTAGTATATCCTTGCCACTGGGGTTAGGCTGTTAGCTTTTAAAAATACAAATCTAATTGTGTCACATGTTCATTTATAAAGGTTTTGGAATTTCCTATTGCATACTACAGAATTAAATCCAAGCTGCATGGGCTAGCTCTGCATTCCCATCGTATTTCCTGCCACCTTCATCCACACGCATACCAGGCAGATTCTCTGCAGTTGTGGTTTGGTTCATGTTTTCCTCTGCTTGCATTCTATCTCAGTTCTTCCCTGACATTGTCCTATTCATCTTTCAAACTCAAACTTCAATATCACCTCTTTTCAAAGTCCCTTTTGAGGCAAAACAAAGCCATTCCTTTATCTTTTTTTTTCTTTTAATACCCTCAGTATTCTATTTTCATATGTGATGAATATTTACCTAGTAGTCCTGAGCACTTCCTACTTAATGACCACAGTGTCTTAGTCTGGGCTGCGGTAACAAAATACCGTTGAACTCAGTGGCTTAAATAACAAGCAATTATTTCTTACAGTTCTGGAGACTGAGAAGTCTGGAGTGAAGATGGGTTTATTCTGAGATGTTTTCTCTTGGCTCGTCGGTGGCCACAACGGCACAGTGTGCTTAAGTGCAAGATTTCTCATGTCTCTTCTTATAAGGGCACTAATCCCACTAGGAAGGCTCCACCTTCATGACTTAATTACCCCAGTTACCTCCCAAATGCTCCATCACCAAATACCATCACATAGGGGGATTAAGGCTTCAACATAAAAATGTGGAGGGGGCACAAACATTCAGTCCCTGACACACAGCAACCTTATTCTACAGATGAGGGAACTGAGGCTCAAGGAGTTTATGCATGTCACACATGCAGCAAGTTGCAATTCTGAATCCGGAACCTACTGTCTAACTATTTTGATAAATTAGCTCCGTAACTCCCTTGGTCCACCTTGTCTTCTTCTGCTCATCTTCATATCCTGATGCCTAGCACATAGGTGATAATTGCCTTAGGCCAGGTTCCTGGGTAAAAAGAGTCTTAGGGACATGTGTGCAGTGGTTCATTGGGGAGGGCATCTGTGATCAATACATGTAAGGGAAAGAAGGAGGCAGGGCTGGACAAAGCGAGGAATTGAATTCTGATGCATTTGCAGCAAAAGCCTCAGCTCATCACCCAGGGAGCTCTGGAGCTAAGATGGCTCTTAAGATTCATCTCATCTGGAAGGCAAGTGAGCTGGACATTTATATCCCTGCTTTGACCAGTTTTTGGGTGTGAGCTGTCACCAGGGTGTAAACTTGTGTAAGGTTATTTCCCTTCGAGAGTGGGCCATCCACAGCCAACACTTTCAGCACGTGAGGGAGAGAATTCCTCGGTCCTGCAAGGGCCCTGGTGTTCCCTGCAGCACCCACACTAGTTATTTTTGCTATGTGTCTCCTTTTATACTCTCCAGTGGATCGATCGAGTTCTCTTTCCTATTTTATTTCCCCTACTTGTTGGGAAGTTTTACATTCAATATTTTTAGTAGAAACGCTTACATTTTTTTAAATGCATGCTTGACTTATTTGCATTTGAAGTTAATCACTATCTCTTTCCAACTCCCAACTGACACCCGGAGCCTCAGAACACTTGAGTCCAATCACCTCCTATTGTCTTATGTGATATTGTCCAGCACTTTCCTTCCACTGTGTTTCTCTACATTCGCTACATGGCCATCATGTTGCTGTTGAATTGGGCAGATTCCCTAAGATGTTTACCATTCATCAGTTCTTGTATCTCACTCCCTTTTCTGGGTTCAGTTTTCATCTTCTTGATACATCTCCTTTAGCTGTTCTTTCAGTGAGGATCCATTAAACATACCTTGTCTCAGTCTTCACTAGTCTGAACTTCTTTGGTTTGCCCCACCCTTGTTGATGAGTCACCATTTGGCAGATTGCAGAATTCTAGGATGGTAGTTATTTACTTTCAGCCCCAGGAACATATCATTCCGACTCTCCTGCCTTTGACGTCTTCAGCGAGATCAATTCCTCAAGAGGGATTCATTGAGAGCTATCAGCCCCAACATCCAAGTAGCTGGTGGGGAGTGAATGCCCTGGTTCTCTAGGGGTGGTTCCTGGTGGCATACCATACCATCCACTAGAGTAAGTCATCTATTTCAGGGGAAAAAAAGTAGGGAAGGAAGAAGATATGGAGAAAACTCCCATTTAATTGTTTCATATTAAAGTTAGAGCTTGAGTGATTCTGCAAAGGCCCTTCTGCCAGAAGTCTTAAAGTCAGTGGCCAATATACTAATTTTTAAAATTCCTTCATTTTCTGGCAAGTGTAATAGCATCTTCCCCCTTTGCTCAAATGCTTCAGCCACCCCATGAAGCAACATAAGAACTAGTTATTTTTCCTCTGATTTAGCAGAGGGTAAATTTTATTTTCATATGAACTCAAAAGGGAGGGCTTGTGATAACATTTGTAACCCCATTCAACTGAAATAGGGTTAGACTTTAAGGAGAAAAACAAGTTCCTCATTATTAAAGCCTGGATAACCTCAGCAAATTCAGCGTATTTAGTTATTCCATTCAGTCCAGGAAATTTCCTTGGAAGAAACTCTGAGACTGGTATCGCATTATTTTGGTGAAACAGAACGGGAGGAAATGTTTCCTTGAATAGACAGTGTGGTGATGGTCGCAATGAAGGAACATGACCAAAGTTTGTCATATTTTTTCTTATTCAGGTTTTGTGGGTGCTGTCCACATATTCTGTGATCACTAACCATGAATATTTATTGAGTGTTACAGTATGTAGAATCTATCTTATAATTTATACCCTACTGCTTCCATAAAGGCTTTGAGACAATTTATATAAACACAAGATTTTAAAAAATTGAATGAAGTTGAGTGAAAAAAATGAGAGTCAATTAGCGTGAAAGTTAATATACACATATACCCACACCACGGCTCGACAGAGTTAATAAAGTTGGATGCCATCATTGCTCTAGGCTTCCTGATGACTGATGAGAAGAGAAAGTCAAACAGGTACCATATTACTTCTATGCTTTAGATAATGACATGAAGCTGTTTTTCTAGTAGAGAAGTTCATACAAAAATATTCTGTGGATCTCCATTTCCCAAATATCATCTCAAAATTAAAAAAAACAGAAGTTTAATGCTATACATTATCTAAGGTGCTATGCTAGAAATAGAAATTTATATAATATTTTTGTCCATAAAATAGGAACTTAAAATTTGATTTGGCAGGGAGGTAAAAAAAAAAATAAGAAAAGGATAGATGGGAACTTTCACATCAAAATGGCAAATTGATAACAACAATTAATCTCCTTTCTCATGGAAAGGAAAACCTCCATGTTAAACCACCTTTAACATGAAGGTGTTAAAATTCAAAATTACAAAAGCACTGCAAACTTTGAGTAAATATGTGTCTTCACTGACAATTCTCCCAGTTCTATAACCCAAGATAGAGCAGAAGGCGAAAAGGGAAAGTCTTTTTAATCCATTGTAACTATATACATCCCACTTTATAAATGTGTTGCCTACATCAAGAAAACCTGATTGCTACTCATGTTTTTTCTTTGGTCCTTCTCAAAGCTATCCATTCTTCTTTAACCACACTCACTTGTCCTTCAGTTATGTACTGATCTCACTTCGCTTTGGTGGTCTTTGGAAAGATGCCCTTATTACTTCTGCTACCACATCTTTCAGACAGCTGCAGAACGACCATTGCAGAAGTCTCAGGTCAATCTTCAGATGAAGTTGAAACTCCACATGGCAACCAAAACTCTGTATATTATGTGCCTGCTTTTCTAATCTCATCACCTAGGACTATTCTTTTGTAACTTACACGATAATATAAATTTTCATGAAAACGTGCATGTTTCTGGGTCATTGCATATGCTGCTTTCTCTACTTGGATGTCCTTCTCTCTTGTCTACATGACTATCTTCTACTTGCTCTTCAAAGTGCATTAAAATGTCCCTCCCATGAAGCCTTTGTGACACCCCCTCCCCCATCTAAATCAGTGCTCTGGGCACTGCATGACGATAACTCTACACAGACCTCTAACAGTTGCCATTCTCGTGGTTCACAAGTAGGCCCATCAGACCATCACCTTCTAGTGTTTTGAAACTGTTCTCTACTCCATAAGAATTTGCTAAATCCATGGAGAAAAGAAAAAGAGTAAATTCATACTAGTATTTTGGCTCTAATGAATGAGTGCTGGAAGAAGGGGTCAAATTGGCCCAAACAAAATTTAGGATTGGTCCTAGATTTTATTATTCCAAGTATTCCATAATTACCTTTATTAGAAGTAGCTGAGAATAAGTCTATTCTCTAACGAATAACCTTTACATCATTTCATGGATCTCCTTTAGGTTCTCTTCTTAGATATATTAACTGTTGTATAAACTTCAGCAAATCAGTAAAATTCCCTCCTTGTTCATCATGATATGAAAGGGCCATGTGAGAGATTTCTTCTGTAGGTCTTTTTTCCCTCCAGCTCAGTCAGTTTCTGTAACATTACCATATCAGGTTGTGCTCTTTCATAAAAGAATTTCAAGAGACTGCTTTTTAAATTTCCCCCTCACCCTGAGCGTGCCTTAGCATAGGTTTAGTTTGATGAAACCTCAAATATCTATGAGGATTTGTTCACCTACATTCCAGGAAGGCATTATTCAGGCTCTGGAGGAATCCAGGCTGCTTTCACAATGCCTTCCTTGTTGCCGTGAGGTGCGGCTGGCAGCAGACACACGGCAGCGTGGTTCATATCTACAGGGGCTAGGTCTCTTCTTAGTGCTTTGGAATAACTTAAGGCTAAATAATATTTGGTTTTCAATGGTTGCCATAGAAACACACTGAGATTAGGTGATTTACATCATGATTTCTGACAGCTGACCCAAAGCAGACTAAATAATTAAAAATCCACTTTTTTATCAGTGAAAATATCTTAGAGTAGAAAGGTAATAATTCAAGTATAGCAAGAGTTAATGCAGATGGGATGGATCATACTTTCCCTAACACACTTCTGACTTCTGTTCTGGCCTATATCATACTGGCCTCCCAAGACGAGAGGGTTTTTCTTTCTTTCCTTCTCCCCACCCCTTTTTTTTTTTAACTTCTGTTCTCTGTCATGTGGGTTGGTGAGGACATTTTTATTTTGAATTAACCAGGCTCTTAGGATGTGAGATGAAATATTATTCTCTCATCAGGCTGCCGCCGTCATACAACTTTGTGTTTTTACCTAAAGAAATAACCTCAGTAAGACTATTTTTAAAAGTGCCTGTGTCTAAATATATACTGCAGTTAATCTAGAAGATTCTTTAAGAGAAAAAGTTCAAATACAGATTGATTTTATTTCGTCATCTCAAAGCAATCTAGAAAATAAAACAATGAGTTGCGCATATGGCTATTGAAAAATCTAGGTTTGCAAATTAAATACACAGCATAGCATTGCAGATCGGATGTTGAGTCATCACAGGTCGTGCTTTTGCTACTCTGGAATAAGTGTTTTCTGAAAAAGAAAATTGGAGCAGTGATGAGACGTGTGGGGAAGGAAAAGGGAACGGGCATTTATCGTGCATCTGTTACTTGCCAACCACTGCTATAAGCTCAAATTTAATGTCCATAAGACCTGTATAACAGGTCATTTTTAGGCACGTAATATAACAGAGGCACCAAATAAAAACTGGAAGTCTACTTCTCTGAACTTCTAATATTTTTCACGAAATATTATCACAGTTAACAATTTTGTGGGTATCATTAGGGAAAAGAATATGTTTTGTATAAACCTGTGTACCTAATGTACTTTTTATATTCTCAGATAAAATCATACTATTTACCTCACAGTGTACCTTGATTTTTCAACGATTAAATCATCAATCTTAGGGATTATTTAATATTAGCATACATATCTCGTTCTTTTTAACACAATGTAGAATTTTATTTTATAATATATGTTATTCAGCAATTTCCATCCTGATGTACACTTAGGTTATTCTGTATTTTTCCTACTCTGAATTACACTACAATAAACATTCTTGTTCATATATCTTGAAATTTTCTAAGTATATATAGAACCAAATACTCAAAATGCAATCGATGGGTCAAAGGATATCTGCGTTGAAAATTGTGTTGGATTCTGTCAACTTGCTTTTCAAAGTTGGTATAACAATTTTATACCTCCCAATACCATGCCGCATATGTTAACTCCAATTCTATACCCATTTTATTGATGCAACTCCAGAAGATTTTTGAAGATCAAGGATCTAAACAACCTGATAAGAACCCTGCTCAGCATGACTGAAAATCTCTGGACATATCAAAAAGATACCTCAATAGAGTTTAGATCAATAAGATTTTTAAAAGGGGGGGCATAATTAGACAGTGGTATCAATATGCTGCATAAACTAATGAAATCATGTTAGTTTGTAAATTCTATATTAGATTTTTTAAATTTCTTGAGAAGAATAAAACTTTAAAGCCAGTTGAGTGCTAATGGAGACATTTTCCTCCCAGGAGAATAGAGAAGAGATTGAATGGAGAAATCATGAAGAATAATAGACCCCAGAAATGTATTGTTTTAGTTGCATTTGATTTAAACCGGGGCATTGTGCCAAGGAACCTAGAAATTATAAGAAACTAAAAGAGGATTGTGATTCTCCAGAAATTTACAGTTAAACATTCAAGAGTCAAGAAATAGTTTCAGAAAACACTGGAAAAGACCCTCCTAATCAGTGTGGCCGTCAAATAGCACCATAAATGAATGGTCGGCAGTTTAGATATGAGAGTTGCCTTAGGCAAGGGAAAGCTTTACAGAGAAGATAAGATTGAATAGGGGCCTGAAGAGGCTCTAGACTCTGAAGAGGCCGGGCCGGCAGGGACAGTACTCCTGGGATAAAGCAAATCCAGTGACTTAATCTGACTATTTCACAACAGCATTATTTAATAGGTTAGATCCTTCAAACTGAGTTGCTTCGAGAAACCCATGTTTCTGTTCTTAGTTTTTTGATTCTGCCTGAGGCCAAATGCGGAGGGGGTTGGTTTGTTTACTTTCTCTCTTTTTTTTTTGCTGCAAATACAATTTTGTGGACCAGCTTCATAGATGAAAACCGGCAGAATTTAATAAAAACTTCAACTGTCTTTTTATCACAATGTATTGCATTGTATTACGCTATGTTATGGCGTATATTTTATGTTCCGTGACTTCTTTTTTGTCATAGGACCTTGTGACTTTTATCAGCAATGTTAGAAAAACAATGCCATATGTACTTGGCTGATGAGAGCATAAGGTCAGCCTGAAATAAAGATAGAAATCAAAAACTCTTAAAAGGTCTTCCTTTATCCAAGTTACCCTTCATAGTACACCATATTTTTGTCACTAGACTCTCTTTTGTATTAGAGTAAGGTCTAATTATGGCCCACCGCCTGTTTTTGTAAAGCCTACAACTTAAGAACGTTATTTAAATGGTTGGAGAGAAATTAAAAGACTAATATTTTGTGACACACAGACATTGTATAAAACACAAATTTCAATGTCGACAAAGTTTTTGAAACTTACTTGTCACAACAGCAGAGTTGAAGAGCTGTAACACGATTTGTATGACCCACAAAATATAAAATATTTACTAGCTGGCAATGTACAGAAAAAGTTTGCTGACCTCCGGGTCGGAGGATGGATTTTGGAAACTCACAGTAAAAGTGCTGCCCGGGGCTTCCCTGGTGGCGCAGTGGTTAAGAGTCCGCCTGCCGATGCAGGGGACACGGGTTCGTGCCCCGGTCCGGGAATATCCCACATGCCGTGGAGCGGCTGGGCCCGTGAGCCATGGCCGCTGAGCCTGCGCGTCCGGAGCCTGTGCTCCGCAACGGGAGCGGCCACGGCAGTGGGAGGCCCGCGCACCCCAAAAAAAAAAAAAAAAAAGTGCTGCCCGAATGGGTAGCAAGACAGGGGAACGAGGACCACTTGAGACCCACGTGAGCAGCTTCCTGAATTTATACAGGAGAAGAGGTGCCTGTGATAAACATCAGGGGCTCTCCCCCTGCCTCCCATCAGCCCTGCTATCTTCAACACAGCTCATCAAGCAGGTTCAAAGTCAAAGGTATTGGAACCAATTTCCAATCAACTCAAAATTCCCACTCTCTCATCTGCTGTTTCGGGGCCCTGCTCAAAACCTCATCTGGTCAAAATCTTCCAACTTTCTAGATTCCTTCTGGGAACTTCCTTGACTGCTGTCCCTACTTGGAAAAGTTCCTCTCCTCCAAGTTTCTTTGCCCTGAATATGCTGAGAAATGTTAAAACATGAAAACCCTAGACCAGAGGTTCTCACAGTCTGGTCCAATGGGCCCTTGGGCATCTCTGCAAACCTTTCAAGAGGTTCATAAGATCGTGACATTTGCATGAAAATACAGAGATGTTATGTGCTTTCCCACTGTGCATCTTTTGATACAAAAGCAAAGGCGGGCAGAACTGCAGAAGCCTGACTCAGCATAGCAGCACCAGACTCTACTAGCAGTCTCTATTCCTTACCACTGTGCACTCTCACTAGGGGAAAAAATCCAGTTTCTCTTAACAATTTCCTGCGTGAAGTCGTAAAAAGTATTGCTTTTATTAAATCTCAATCCTTGAGTCCATGTCTTACTCTTCTGTGTGATGAAATGGGAGGTCCACATAAAGCACTTCTGGTGCATGTCAAAGTGCAGTGGTATCTCCAAGAAAGCACTTGTGTGATGGTAGGAAATGGGCAATGGTGGGTCCTTTTGCATGTGAAACACCTTTTTACTTGAAAGAATACCTGACAGACTAAATACGGTTCTTCATACACGAATATTTGGCAGACATTTTCTCAAAAATGAACAAGATGACACTGTCACTTCAAGGAAAACAATCGATAATGTTGGTTGCCTGTGATAAAATTTGAGCTTTTCAAGAGAAAATTAGAATTTTGAAAAACTTTTGTCTACTGTCATGATCTTGACAGCTTTCCAATACTTCAAGACTTTTCTAATAAGATCCATGATGATATTAATGAATGTGATTTTTTTTTTCTTTTTTTTTTTTTTTGTGGTACGCGGGCCTCCCACTGCTGTGGCCTCTCCCGCTGCAGAGCACAGGCTCCAGACGCGCAGGCTCAGCGGCCATGGCTCACGGGCCCAGCCGCTCCGCGGCATGTGGGATCTTCCCGGACCGGGGCACGAACCCGTGTCCCCTGCATCAGTAGGCAGACTCTCAACAACTGCACCACCAGGGAAGCCCATGAATGTGATTTTTTAATATTACATTATGAAATGTGTTAAACGTCAGAAGAGAGGTATAGCTTAGTGAAAGGATGGATGCCATTATCATCAGTACTACAAACCATGCGTGGGTCAACTATTCTTTCAAAATTCAAGACCAATGGATTTCAATGCAACAGATTTGAAAAATTCATCAATATGCTTTCCTATTACCTATTGCAGCTAACCTTTAAGAAACGATTTGTTGAGATTTGCTGTGTTACCATAATTATCTGAAAATGATTAAAACTATTACTCATTTCCCAACTACATATCTGTGTGAGACCAGGTTTTAATATACTTCAACCAAAACTACCTATCACAACAGATTGAAAGCAGAAGCAGATATGAGAATTCAGCTGTTTCCTATTAAGCCAGACATTAAAGAGAGTTGTAAAAATGTAAAACAATGCCGCTCTTTTCTCTTTCTTGTTTTAGAAAAGGTAGATATTTTTAGAATGTTACTTATACCAATATGTTTATTACTGGGACTTTATGACGGTTATTTCTAAATAAAGTAATAAATAAATAACATTTTCTGTTTTAATTTCCAAGATGATAAATACCAACAGATACAACCCACATCTACAAAAGCTCTTTGGGATCCTCAGTCATATTTAGGATTGTAGAGAGGTCTTGAGACCACAGAGTTTGAGAATCACTGTCTCAGGGGCCAGAGAGAGGAACTGAAGCAAGAGGAAATGAGAATCACCTTGATTAGAGCCAAAGTGGGGACAACTCAGCTGTGGTCAAGGGGGTGGATTAGGAGTGGGCTTAACTTGCAGGATATGGAGACTCTGGGGATGTAAGGGGAAGGAGAATTCAGGGAGCCTGACAGAGGATTGTGGACCAGGTTTCGGCAGGGTAGGCCCTGTGTCCTTGTACTGCTGCTTAGAAAAATCTGGTTGGAGATTATTTTTTTATTGAGATATAATTGACACATAACATTCTTTTGCATGCATGTGGCTGTCCAGTTTTCCCAAAACCATTTATCGAAGAAGCTGTCTTTTCCACATTGTGTATTCTTGCTTCCTTTATCAGTAGATTAATTGAACATATATGCATGGGTATATTTCTGGGCTCTCTGTTCTATTCCATTAATCTCTGTGTCTGTTTTTTGTGCCACTACCATACTATTTTGATTACTATAGCTCTGTAGTACAGTTTGAAGTCAGAACATGTGATACCTCCAGCTTTGTTCTTCTTTCCCAAGATTGCCTTTGGTTATTCGAGTTCTTTGTGTTTCCATACAAATTTTAGGATTATTTGTTCTTGTTCTATGGAAAATGTCTTTGGAATTTTTATAGGGGTTGCACTGAATCTGTAGATTGCCTTGGGGAGGACGGGTGTTTTAACAATATTAATTCTTCTAATCCATGAGCACTATATATCTTTCCATTTATTTGTGTCTTCTTCAGTTTCTTTCATCAGTGTTTTCTAGTTTTCATTGTACAGGTCTTTCACCTTCTTGGTGAAATTTATTCCTAGGTATTTTATTCTTGATGTAACTGTAAATGGGATTATTTTCTTAATTTCTAGTTCTGATGGCTTGTTATTAGCATATAGCAATGAGATAGATTTTTATATGTTGATTTTGTATTCAGCAACTTTACTGAATTTGTTTATTAGTTCTAACACTTTTTAGTTCTGGTTTTCTACGTATAATATCATGTCATCTGCAAATAGTGATAGTTTTACTTCTGTCTTGGATGCCATTTATTTCTTTTCCTTGCACGCATTATTTTTCATAGTACCTCTTAGGTAGGAGGCCTTGGAAAACAGTATCTGTGGTCTTTCTCCATCCCTCTGATTTAGGAGAACAAGTTTGTAGAAAATGAGAGCCTTTCTCCCCCCATCTCCCAGCCACAGTAACGGGAAGTATATGTGTCTTCAACGCGACTCTAAGCTGTGAAAACTTCAGGGAGATCTTGCTTGCCCTTAAATTTAATCCTACAACGTTGTTCATGTCTAAAATACAAATAACAACAATTTGTAATTAGAGATTAAAAAGCTTAAATCCCATATATGATCAGGACCCCTCAATTTCCATGTTCTCTTCTTTTAATCCCCTCTCTTTCTGTTACTTCTTTTCTCCTCATCTGTTCTGGGGTACATAACTCTGTATGTTGCCTCAATTTCTTTCATGGGATGAGGTAGTTTACAAATAATGATAAAGTCAGCAATGTAAGAGATAATATTTTGTACACCAGTTTAATCTAAACTGTAATCAATGATATTCAACTCTCTCCTATTTCCACCAAATATTTTGCCTTTTATTCCCTTAATGTTGAAAATACTACGGTTTGATATTTTTATTCCAGTAGTAAAATATATATATATGGTGGTGAAAATATTAAAAAGGAAAAAGATACAGGACCTTTCATATGAAAGTAATGGATTTTGGTAAACAGAACAGCAATCTATTAATAAGTACTAAGTGTTTATTCATCGGCCTTTAGGATGTGAATTTCTCTTAATAAAACCATTTGGTGATATATTTAAATTGTGCTGAATGTGATGGTTGGCAACGGAAAAATGGTAAAATACAAGCTTATCAGGCCACCAGAGGAGCAAGCTTGGGCAGTAACAACAAAAAAGTGGGTGTGTACTGTTCTCACTTTCTTCGTATTTCTCTCTCCCCCCATTGAGGGGATGACGAAGATGATGCTGTGACAAGTCCTGTGTATGAAAGCTACAGGAAGTAGAAAAGGGTATGAGCTGTTGAGGGTGATTTTGTCTCACTTTTAGGAAAAGGGTCAGAAGATCATAATTAGACCAGAAAAGATTATTCCATTTGTAGATATAATTGCTAATTTTTTAGCAAAACTGATTAAACTTCAAATTTTTTGTGAAAAATGTATTCTTTTCAAACCAATTTCTCACATTTTCAGGCCGATTTGTAATTATTCTTTGCGTTTTGAAGCTGAAGCACTGGGAAATGAATCAGCGCCTGTGTGTTGGGCAGTATTTTGCACAAAATCCACCTGGAGCCAGCCTTTCAGGAAGCTTGGGGTGCTATGAAACTAGATGAGTTTTTTCTTTTACATTTAAAAAAGTTTGTAGCACTAGGTAAGTCATATACCTGTCACATACACATGGTCTCTGTCTACATGATGCCAACACAGCCATTAAGAAAGTGAAAAATTGGATCAAACCACTGACTTAGTTGTTTTACTGAACTCAATTTTTTTCCTTCATATTTTCATTTACTTTTGCTCTTTCCCTTACTCAGTGAAATAGGTTCAAACACCCAGTTTGTGTTTTTGTAATAGGACTTTTTATTTTCAGATCACTGATGACATGTTTCCCACTTAAAAAATGTTAAGTGAGTGATTCAGTTGGCTTTATTTTGGTACTTTATATGCTTTAAAATATTTTTAATGGATGTACGTTATGAGTTCAAAGACCGATTGATTTATCCTCCTGAGGGTTTCTAAACTGACTGAATTTCTCATTTATATGACCTCTGAATGCGCAACAAACACTAGGTGTGTCACCTTTGCGTTCCTGCGAGCATCCTGTTTATGAATGGGGTCTTGTCCCGTGTATGCAGGTGGGAGGTGAGAAGTTCACACTCCATCACTACTGAATGCCAGGCAATGCTTTGGGAGACAACACATACAGAGATTGAAAACCTGCTTTTAAAAAATAAAAAATACAATTTCAAATCCATTATCATTTTTGTATACTTTCATAGATCTAAACTGTAGAAAAATGGACATAAATGAATCTGAAATCTCCTCCATCTATTCCAATTAAACTGTGTTTTCTTTCACTTATTCCAGTGACATTATGCTATTCTCAATGCTTGGTTGCCTTTTATGCTATAAAGGTATTTGAAACCAACTTTTATGGAAAAATACAAGTATCTGGTTTATATCATTAAAATGCCCTTAAGTCATGCCCAGTGCTGAAGTTGAATAATTGACAATTAAGTAATTTTAAAATGTTATAATTGGCTTACTATCTTAAGCTTTAATATTTTCAATCTAAAAATACTCATAAATGTTGATGTCATTTTGAATACAAAGTAATCTGACTCACTGTAGTTTAAACAAAACTCATAGTTTGTATATGACCAAAGAGTTTGCTGGGACTGTTCACTTCTAAATAGGTTGTTTTCATGTTATCTAGAGGCAAACTAAGACACTTTCAAACTCGGGCTCTTTAAATACATAGAAGACTCTACTACAGCCAAACACGAAGGAAGTAGGGAAATTAGTTGACTTGGGTCAATGTGACATAGAGTTACTTATACATTTTGATTTTTAAAAAATGTTTTTAAAATTCCAACACACATTCTGAGAGAAATGAATGATTTTTATGAATAGACTTTTACATGAAATAAGAAGGTCTACCTGAGTGATTCTAAAGCCTGAATTTTAAGTTCCTGGAGCTCAGGAATAACTGGAATGCCAATGTCAGGGCCTGCACTTACAGTACCTTGCTTTAAAGAATGGCCTAGTTGCTACATGGTCAAGTCTTTCCAGGAACCAAAGATCAGGGAGGAGGTAAATCTAAGAACTTAGAATAAAGTAACCAAAATGAATAGATCAAACACGACCTGTAAATAATCTGCGTGTTCCACAATGGGTAAAATCACCTTGATATCTTTAAGTCGTCGAATTAGTAAAGCTATCTTTCTTGTAATGAAGACTTTGAGACTGCCATTTAACTTCAACCTTGAAATATTACCCTCCAGTATAATCAAACATTTAGCCAAAATTAACATTTTTAAAAAAGGAAACCTGGTTTGCATGGTTAAGTACCAATTAAAAATGATAGAAAATTCTTTATAATTTTATAGCTATTATGAGAAACTGAGTTCCTAGTTGTATGAAAATATTGATGCATACTTAACTTACTTCATACATTTTGCTAAAATTAAAGAATTATGTCATGTCATATATCCCAACATACCTTTTTGCTGTTGAATTAATTCTTTCATAATAAAAAAAAAGTGATTATGATACCTAGGTCCTAACTACATATTGTATATAAAAAAACTAAAAACATATATATAATTGATGATGCCTTTAGTAGAGAATACGAATAACAGAGCCTACAGCTTTTGCTTCATTAAGATAACTAATCAAGCTGGTCTTAAAGCTTTTTTGCTTTTTTTGAGCTCCTGTAGTTTTTAAATTCTGTTTCCAGTCTGGTTTGGTTAATATCTCAAACTTCTTTAAAAAAAGATTTTTTACAGAATAAAATCAATTTGTATTATCCCAAATGGAAGCATCCTATCTTTATAATAAGTTATTAAAAGCACTTTAATTAAGAACCTGTTAGAATACTTAGACTTTATAGGAAGACATCTAGGAGAAGTTATATTTTATCAATTTATTTAACTTCATTAAAAAGAAAAATTAAACTTTGGCTAGTATTAAGATCAGCAGTAACATAAAACTTTAATATGTATCTTGATGCTCAAATGTTATTGTAGCCTGAACCTGACCATGCATTCTTTGATTTGTAATTTGTTTTTACCTCAATCTTTGTTCCATAGATCAAAATAGAAACGTTTTGCAAGAATTATTAAACAGCAGCTACAAATCTGTTGTTAAAGTCATAATAATCTGAAACATACGGATAGATCCCCTTAAGTACTGGAGTTCCACAATTCAAGGCAAAAAAAGTGAGGATGGAGATTGGGAGGCTTATTGCTGAGTTCATCACTTTTCGGAGACTAGACAGGTCTAGTCCAAAATCCAAACATGTCCATTTATCTCACAATAGAATTTTATTGCAGATACCAAACTGTGTTAACTATGTGTTATAAATGTTGTCTTGCAGGACAGTCACCAACTTATATTTTCAATATTAGTTTTCACATTTCTGTTTATCTCCTTTCTTGGTGTGTAATTGTTTAGCAAATTGCTTCAATGATATGTAAGGCTTGAAGGTAGTTATTCCTACCTAGTACTATTTTGAGATTTTAGGATACTCAACAAATAAGATGTCTTTCTCCATCCTTAGTTAAAAATTTTGAGAGATGGGAGGGGGGATGGGGAAAGAGAGAGTGAGGCAGCAAAGCTAGGTGGATGGAGTTTAAATCTGCGATGGATGAAAGCCGAGATTCAGGTAAGACTATGTATTGCAACAATGGACTTCCCATCCTCTGAACACCTGAACTGAACCTGCCCATCTAGGTCAGGCTGCCGCACCCATGGCCAAAGCCTGTCCTTTCACCACTTCGGGCACTAGGAGTACAGCTGACCGCGAGCTCCCCACTGGCTCCATGCAGAGGAGCAGAAGAGTGTCCAGCCCCTTCCCCCAAGCCCACTGCTCTGTTGGCAAAAATCTTTCAATAATGTCCCAATCTCTTAGGATAAATTGCTCTGTATCCTCACATGGCTTCAGTGCGAGACCCAGGGCAACTGAAATTTGTGTTCTGGCTCATTTTCATGGTCATTGTGTATGCTGGTCTCTCCTGGACCACGCTCTTCTCTGACATCAGATTACAGCCAAAGTGTCACCTCCTTGCAGAGATACTCCAAGGTTTCTATAAAACGGGAACTTGCCCATCACGATGACTTCACATTTGATTACAGACACTTGCTTCATGTCTGAGCTCTGTTTCAGAGTGTGTTTCCTAACACCAGGGACTGTTTCTGTCTTGCCCACCAGCACACTCCTAGTGCTTCATTTGCACATGATAGACCATCGGTAAATGGGTATTTAAATATACGAATGAACAAGCAACTGAGCGCACGTGTTGGTGGGTACAAGAGGGTGAAGCCAACAGTGAGACAGAGGCATTAAGTCGTTTCTCAGAAATGTGGATGCAGTCATGTTGATCTATTGATTTGAGTCCGCCTGGGATTCACTGCATACATTTCCAGGGTGCCAGGTTGATGGTGTAAATGTCCAGTCTGTGGCCTTAAAAGGTGATGGGGCAGCCAGCTCACCGTGGGTAGAACCCAAGGCCTTACTTATCCTTAACAGCACAGTATGTAAGGAGACCAGTATGAACATACAGATGTATATTTTTTTAAGCTTTATTGAGGTTGCATAATTGACATTTTCAGCTGTAAATTTTTAACTAGTGCAATTTTTGTAAAATTTGGTGAGCTAAAGTATGCAGAAAATCATTACCATGTGAGGGGTTAATAAGTAATTTTTGACGATCACTGTTGCTAGAGCAGATTGCCCGGTTTTAATAAACTGCAAAGAAAGGATCAAGAATCCTTGATATTACCCCAACTATTTTAGTAAGTTAATGCTTTTTCTTCTCTACTCCCTGGCGCCTGCCAAGAGCAGGAGGAAAAAATCTGGATTACTTGGCATTTATTGGGTAAACAGCATTTCATTTTTACACAAACGTTGACATTAATTAAGTCATCTAACATCTGGGATGTAGGTAAGTGTTCTGCTAATTTTGCGGAGAAGGAAATGAAATCCCAGTGGCCTGGCAGAGTGCCAAGGTGCAAGTCGACGTCAGGACGGGGAGTGCTACTTGGGAATTTTCGGCTGTTCAACTAAACGAAACTCATAAGAGAAAAGCATGTTGGGGGTATATTCCTGTTTTTGTGTTTCCTATCAAACCTGGAAGGCCCAATAATCTCATGAGAATTTCTGTTTCCAATCTCAGTTTTATAAGGAAGTGAACCACTGTGAGTATCACACAGGAATCTCCAGTGTCATACATTCATGTGAATCAGAATTTTGAAAGATATTTTTACTTTCTACTCCTTTTTTCTCTATATTATATTATTTTACTTTATTTTTGTTCCTTAAAAGTCTATTTCAACCCATGAAACCCAACCCTTGAAAGAAAATCATTGTGATTATAAAATGAAGGCTATCTAAATAAATGTCACACCTTTTTTTTTATTTCTAAAGCCATTTTGTAGTAGGTGCTATTTTGGTCATATGGCACAAATCAAAAATATTTTTTAAAAAACCACTTATCCATCTTGGAAAGAAAACTTCCATCGTAATTGCTTAAAAATTTAGTGTAAGACCTAAATAAGTCAACTCAAACGTAAAATAGATCCACCCACCCCCTTTTGTTCCCATAGTTCTTCTGACTTATTCAAGTTCATTGGGGGCAGAGGGAAATTGCCAAGGACGGTAATGGTGGGGACTGAGGCAGCCTCGACTCTGGTGCGCTACCACATGGGCTCCAATTGTATGTCTGTTGCCAACAGGCTAAGCGACCCTGGGAGAATCTTTTCCCTCTTGGTGTTTCAATGTCCTCACTTCTAAAATGGGTATGCTAAGAGTACCCACCTCATGGGCTATTGTGAGGATTCAATGCATTAGTCCACGTAAGGCATTTAAAAAATCATTTACACTTAATAAAGGTAAGGTATTTAGAAAGACGCCTGGCACACAGCTACACCATGTAAGTATCGGTTATTAATAGTGTTTGGGATGTAATTGCTATATCTTGTACTTCTAAAATTAGCCCTAGATAAATGCTCTCCATGCTGTAGAACACATTAAGAGCTGAAGAGGAAAAGAAATATTGTTAGAGCAGGAGGGAGAGATGCAGTTTGGCAGAAGGCCAGGTTTCCATTCGTAGCTTATTTCTGTAACATTTCCATAAACTTCCCTTGAGTACAATGAGAAACTGTGTAAAGTGATACTCCTGGCTTTGAATGAACCCACAGCACAAGAGAATTCACACAGTAAAATTGAAGAAGCTGGCTAAGAATGTACAGCTACTTTTCCCTCACAAGAATGAATACAGGAAAATGTGGACATATCATTTTTAGCATATTTTAAAATTGCTCTCAGACAGTAGCCAATTTTGATAAGCATTTGGTAGGGGAATGGCAAGCATGACTTTACATTGTGTTGGGTTTCACAAAAGCCTGATACCTGGGAACAAGCAGCCTTTATTCTATCACTTCGAAGATGAAGATAGCTGATGAAAGGTGCGCCTCGATAAATAAGAACACGTTTGTAGGGTGCATGCTTTAACACTACAGCTAGATGCCCCAAGGCAGAATTTAAGGAAGAGGAAGCATAATTTTTAAATCTAGTAATCATCTATAGGCTTAATAGTTAAAAATACAGTTCCAAATTTGGGGTTGCTATTTAATTTTAGATCGCATTTGAAAGAAGTGTACTGAAAAAAACTGGAAATCGGAGCGTATTTGATGTGCTTGTATATGTTACGAGTGTAGAGAATCATGTAAAGTTACACTGAAAAAATTCTATAGTATATACGTAAAAGGATAGCATTGTACCACTTTAGAGAAAATCTAAACTTGGAGATATCATTCTGTTTTTAATCTCAGGGACAGATAAGCTAGTGTCTCCTTGAGTTTTTACATTCCCCCATAAGAGCTGTGAAAAACACTGATTTTAGTGAGCTAGAACACAGAGTATTTGTTGTAAAAAAAAAAAAAAGGCAGAATTCGTCAAACTAAGATGAAATTGGCCTTTGTGACACAGGGCTCTATCTTGATTAGCTGGGTGACTCTGCAGCACCACCGAAACACTGGAAATAAAGGTGCTGTACTCAGCATTCATTTCAGGACTGTAAAACTTCCAACAAAGTTGTCTCCAGGCATGAACATTCAGATGATGAATTAGAAATATATCGAATCATTCCATGCTATCTTCTCTGGGGTTTCGCTTAACAAACGTCACCTTCCAAATGGAAAACCCTTCTTGTGAAACTTCTGGTAAGTGGATCTGTGCTTTCAAAGAGCAGTTCTGGAGATACAAGAATTTTTTTCTAATATGCCAATAGAAAAAAAAAAATCCTTTAGCAATGGTATGCAATTTTTAGAAAGCAAACACGATTTCAGTGATTTAAGCACCATTCCAATTTTAGTCAGTTTGCAACTGAAGTTGAATAAATGCAACTGCATCTGCACGAAAGACATAAATCTTACCACTTCATGTGGTCCAAGAGAAGGCTTTCCTGGCTGCCCTTTGTTAATAGTTAGATAATGATTCCACACAGCCTGAAAATAGAACTCCTTTCAGACTTGCCCACTCGTGTAGTCAAGGCTTCTTTCCAATAATTACATTAAATTAGCTAAATATCCATAGAAAATGCAAACTTTCATTGGAAAACCTGACCCAGTTTAGAGTTTGCTCTTACAAATGCTCAGTTGAAACTGGGTCTCTTTGGAGCTATCTTCCCTTAAGTTCATGTAGCAGGTTAGGTGGTCTGTGGGCCTGCACTGGTAGCATCACCTCTTAGAAGCGTGGGATCCTGGGCCACCACCTGATTTTCTGAATCAGAATCTCTTCTCACAAGATCCCCAAGGAAGTCTGAGAAGAGCTACTCTAGGTAACTAGCACCCAGACAGTGGCCAGTTCATGACAGGGGCTCCCTAAATGTGCTGATCAGTTGGCTACATGAATAAACAATTTCACAGGAAACTGGCCATTAAAAGAGCTTGAGGCAAAAAAAAAACAAAGAAAGAAAAATATAACAGTAACATACTTCCATGAAAAATTCTAATCAGTGCGGAAAATTTGGTATTTTAGCCTGAGGCAATTTAAGGAAGTTCAATGTCAATAATTTCCAAGGACAGTATTTAAAGCAATCTCAAGCTGAATGAAGCAGGAGTTCTTTCATACCACAGTGAGACGGAAAATCATCATTTTCTAGTGACTGGGAGGACAGAAGGAAGGATCCCTGGATGGGCTTTCAGAGACACCTTTAAGTGGAACTTTCACCTTTACAGTTGGATGATTGACACCCTGCCACATTTTTAGCATGCTTTTTCCTGCCAGGGGTGGTAATAAATTCTGACCACAGATACTTTAATCACGATTAGTGCAGTAAATGAAGATGAACATATAGTGTTCGCCTGTAATTTGAAAATGACCTTCCCAGACCTTCTTCAGTAGCGCGCAGACTTGGAGCAGCTCCTCCCCTGGGGAGAACCCGTCTGCACCAGGCAGGTCTCCTCCCCCAGCTACTTTCTTATGATACATAACCGAACTCGGGGTGCTGCCTGGCTGTGGACCAGCACAGAGCCAGCTGGCCATCGGGGGTTGAAGCCAGGGCCCAGGCCTCTTAGGTACAGGACTCCAAGGAGCTTTGCCCCCCGGCTGTTGTGTGGGCCAAAAGAGGATTAACTCTCCAGTGGGAGAGACCAGTGTGCAAACAAAGGATGTGGCCCAGTACACACACCTTAACACTCTGCTGTGAGCACCTTTATCCTTTAGGGTTGGTCTGTGTCTGAAGACAGTAGAGTTGGTTCCAGCAGTGAAAAGCTGGAAAAAGGACCTCGGGTCTTATCTTCTTCGGAGAAAGAATTCAGCAAAGAGACGAAGATTGTGAAAAAGATGAAAGTATTTTTTAGAGGGCAGCTTAAGCTGCTTACGTGGGGGCAGTTTTCTGGGCTGTTTCTGGCCAATCATCTCCATATTTGGTACTGATGTGCGCCTGCATCTCTCAGCCAAGATGGATTCCGGCTGGCGTCTTCTCCCTCCTTTTATCCTTCCCCTAGACTGAGGGGCTTCTCTGCACATGTGTCAGGAGGGAAATCCACAAGAATGCACCCAGTCAGGTCCCAGTGCTCCTACTGGTATCCCATCTCGAAGCATCCCCAGGAGACCAGTTGCTGCGGCTCAGCCTGGGGCCTATCTATCTCCTACCTCAGGGTTAGTCCGAGAAGCTCAAGGAGAAATCACCAACTCACCAAGCTGCGTGTGGCACACAGCCTGAAAAAATGCTTGTTGCTAAGAATATTGCTTGATTCTGTGACAACTAATATAAAGGCTGCTTTTGCATGGTGAAGCTTTTCCATAATTTTTCTTTATCATACTAATCGTATTTAACCTTATACTAATTGCCTTGTTTAAAAATATAGGCTGTGGTGAGAATCAGATCAAATAAGGATGGTATTGTGCTATGTCTTTTCCGAAACTGGTTAGCCAAGACCCATTCATATATTTACCGAGCAAGAAGTAAAGATTCCTCTTTTTGATATTAAATAAAATAAAACCAAACCAAACGCACATATAACAGAGCCCGGATACCCTCCATGAGAAGGTGCTAAGTAAAATGAAGTACTCAACTTTGAATTTGATTTCCCCAAATCAGGAGCTTGGGAATAGCCTCTCCTTAATCAGAGTCCAAGCGCAGCCTGGTCTCACATGCTGTATCTGGTGCACAATGATGCCCCCCGTACCCCCCACCCCGGCCAGGCCCCCAGCCCCACCACCAAGCGCCCAGAAGGGCCATCAGCGTTCCCATCAGGTGCCTCATGGGCCATACTTCTGCTCAGCTCTGCTCAGGCTTCATTGCAGTAAAAGCTCACAAATCTCTATTTTTATAGAAACAGAAACTAGGATTAGTGAAGAAGGTAACGTGTGCAAAGCTCAGGGCTGCCAGGAGGTAGAGCTGGGACGTCACACCCTCTTCTCGTTACACTTTCCCCAGCACCTCCACAGGACGAAACCAAAGGCACCTCCGCTCCAGATGCGAGGTGATCTCAAGTTCATTGTGCCCATTCTTGCAACGGTGGGAAAACAAGATGCTGCTGGGTGAATGTTGCACTCTGTCCAAAGCCAACTCCATTGATTATCGAAGAGAATCGTCAGTATCACTCATCCACATAGCACATGTTGGGAACTTGCTGTCCTGCAGGCCTGGGCTCCGTACATAGAAAGCTACAAGAAGGACTCAAGTAGCCCCTGACCTTCTGTCAAATGGGAAAATCCATAGGTTAATTGATGTGGTGAGAAATAGTGTGATTTTAAAATACAAAGCACTGGGTTATGAAAACACAGAGGAAGACCTGACTGACTATGCCGGGGTCACCCTGGAATATCTTCTGGGGAAAGTCAAGTTCGAATTGTGTCTTGAAAGGATGAAGAGGAATTTGCAGAGCAGGTAAATGAAGAGGACAGGCTGAGAGAGTGGCAAGCACTGAATGTGACGGTCTAAAAAATAAATAAATAAAAAATTATTTTCCATGAAAATTGAGAATCTGAATTGGATATGCTGTAATGGTAAACTGCAACCAAATTTTGAAGACTTACTACCAAAAAACCCTCAAAATAGTTTAGACACGGTATATAATAAAGTGTTATTAAAATTAAAAAATAAATAAACAGATGGTGAATTGGGGGAGTTATAAATAGCTTAATCCCGGAAGGATGGAGCTTCATTCCAATCTCACAGACCCTTCGTTGATAATCTAGCTGAATCATTTAGGTCTGCATGATTTGGAAAGAAGAAAGGGTACGTTTTGATTTGGGGGTGGTCCTGGTTGGAGAAGAAGGATCTGGGAGTTCCTGAAAGGAGATGGGCTACTGGGAAGAAACTCCTGGCTTGTTCTGCAAGTTACTCATAGTGTTGGCCCGAGCCGGAGCCGATTCCTGAATTGCAACGAGATTAACCTGATCCTTGTCGATCGTCTCTTTTTGTTATCCACTTAGGAGTTCCCCTGTTGGTGTCAAGTTCAGAATTCAGCTTCACACCTGTTTCAATCAATGGCCTCTAAGGAGGAAGGGGTAGAATTTAAGGGATCTGAGACAGGGGATCTTGTTCAATTCGTATCTCCCATATGAATTCATAAATACTCAGTTTATGTAAAAGTGATATTAATAATTAAACACCAACATCTGTAGGATGCTGGCAGTATCTGGGCTAAGCCAACAACTACACCATTGCATTTGGTTCCATCAGTAACCCCATTCCAGAGGTACTAGGTTTATCTCCCATTTTCTAGGATGGGGACTTGCAGAGAGGTTAAGAAACACGCCCAGATAACGCAGTTTGTCAGAAGCAGAGCTGAGATTTGACCTCGAGCCTGATGGAGTGTCCAGAGCAGGTAACTTTGGCTGTCCTCCATGGAGCTGACTCTCCCACTCTCTCCAATTACCCGGCAGTCTTGGTAACATTTATTCAACACAATTAAATAAACAGCAAACGTCTCTGTTACTGATGACACTTGTTTTAAATTGTCATCTCTTTCACAGAGTTTTGCCCACTTCACTTGGTTGAGCTAAACAGAATTCAAATATATTCAAAGGAACATTGGCTACAGTGGACGATTTATGACTTTGCCCAGGTTTCTTAGTTTACAAACTGGAAGAGGCCCTGGACTCACTCAGAAACCCTTTCAGTGTTTGAAAAGACATATATATAAAATGCCATTACTTTTATCCCTTTAAGTTGTCTAATCACAAGTGAAAATAACCAGGGTGAGCTTTGATAGAACAGCCCATTTCAGGCCTAGGATAAGACATTTTGGAGCATATATTAACCCTGTGGACGCTTAGCGTTCCCAAAGTCTCTTGGGCATTTGCTAGCTGAAACTGTAGAATAATAGTGCCAGGTTCTTAAATTTCCATCACTAGGTTTCTGGAAACCAATTTGGATAAAGTAAGGACATTTTCATTTGTTTTCCCAGCCGGTGAAAGTCGGATGTTAGCTACTTAAATGACTTTCACATTTATATTTGTTTTAAAATTTATTTTCCATTTAAATATTTTTCTTATATATCCCCTGATATTTTCCCACATTTTCCCACAGTTATTTGATCAAAATGTAGCTGAATTTATGATGAAAATATTTCAAGGCAGAAGGTATAAACATTGGATCAGAGTTTTCAGATTTTTGTTTCTTTTCACTGACCTAGGCTGTTTGATTTAAAAAAAAAAAAATCTATGACAGTAGTATAAAAGAAAAAATGTCATGTAAGCCTGAACTTTATGAATGCCTATGGAAATTTTTCAGAAAAGGCAACCTTCTCCTTTAACTGCAAGAACATAGCTCCTAGATTATATGGAATTTAAGGATCAGCTTGCCTGAAAGACTTGAAGAAAAATTTCCAATCTCTTATACTGCAGGGCCACTTGAACTGTAGGGACTGGTATCATTTGCAAAACAGCCTCAGAATGTTCTGGCCTGAAAGGAAACTAGCCTTTCAGGACAGCTTGTGTGATATATTTCAACATTAAAACGAAACATTTTCTGTTTATATGGACTAAAAAAAAATGTCCATTTAAAAATTAAACTTCAGGTTTTATCTTGCCACAAGCTCTAAGACCACAGTCTGGGAGAGTAACAATTTTCTCCACTTACTCTGGTTTGTACATAATTTTCAGTTATCTGAACTGATGGTTATTTAGTCCTGAGAGAACAGCCCCATTATTATAGAGATGTATCTTGGATGTTTATTTATCTTTAAATTCACCCTGCACTTTAATTGGATTCTTTTTTGAGAAAAAGAACCTGCTTTTTAAATTTTTATTTACTTATTTATTTTTGCGGTATGCGGACGTCTCACTGTTGTGGCCTCTCCTGTTGCGGAGCACAGGCTCTGGACGTGCAGGCTCAGCGGCCATGGCTCACGGGCCCAGCCGCTCCGCGGCAGGTGGGATCTTCGGGGACCAGGGCACAAACCCGCGTCCCCTGGATCCGCAGGCGGATTCTGAACCACTGCGCCACCAGGGAAGCCCGAACCTGCTTTTTAAAAACTGCTTTAAATATTACCGACATCAAAATATCTTGTCAGGGGGTGAACACGGCTTTTGTAACAAGAGGTTCAGTGGGTTTGATTCCTAAATGTGCTTCCTTACAGAAAGATGTTGGCATACTTTAATGCATGGAAGGTACTTAATATCTGTTTTGATGGGCAGAATAGAACACTTTATATTCTCACAAAAGGTCGTTCAACAGCTCAGTTAATCTAGAGTTTGTTCTATAGTCCTGAATCTACAAACTCTGCCAATTTTGAACATCATAAGTAAATAAAAGACTGAAGACATCCTAACTCTCAAACAGTCTGAAGCCAAGAAAAAGAACAAAGAGAAAAGGAGCCAATTGCAAACATAATTACACACCAGTGTTCTCTGTGTACACAGTTATCTACCCTGGGCTCTCTGTGTACATGATGACATACCCAGTTATTCTTCATGTACAGGATGACACATCCAGTGTTCTCTGTGTACACAGTTATAGACGCAGGGCTCTCTGTATTGGGGGTTTGGAGAGAAACAGCTGCACAATCCACTTGGGGAAGCTTTGCAGTTCCAAGTTCATCCTTGGCACCATTTACTATTTCTATTCTATTTCAGCCCATCATTTTCAGCTTAGCTGGGAGAGAGAAGTGAGTTTCCAAACAACGTAATTTTAGGCTATATTTCTCATCTACCAATCAGGAACTGACAGCCATGACAAGCATGTCTTCACCTCTCTACATTTTTATTCATGTCCTTTAGGAATAACTCTCCCACGTTTCAAAAATCTCAGCAGCAGGGAGATACACAACATACACACCTCTCTCTCTCCGTTCAACCTCTAGATAATGGAGATAATAACATTTGAAATCAGAAATGGATGAAAAGAGAGCACATATTTTATACTCTGAATTTACATAAATAAAACATTTCATGCTCAACATTCATGAAGATAGATATTCAATTTACACACGTCTCTTCTTTAAGGTTCATCTTTATTACCCGCAACACTAATACCCATGAATGCTGCATTCTCTTGAGAGGTTGACTATATTAACACCATAATATTGCTAGACTCTAAACCAGGTCAAATTTAAACAGAGTTCTGGTTAAACGTGGGGTATTGACGTGTGCCAATCTTGCCTTCCTACCAAGCGTAAATAAAATGACAGCAAAGGAATTTTTCCAAAAATCTATTCACCCATAAAGACAATGGGGAGATTTCAGCAAGCAACACCTTTACCCTAATTTTGGACAGAGGTGGAGGAGAGATGCATGATTTAGCAAAGCAGTCGAAATTATACATTAATTTCTCAAACATTATAATTTGAGTCAATCTGTTCCACAGAACCTCTGGAAGAGTCATCATTTCAAGAGGCATTAGTAAGAGTTACTCCCTTTCCTCCCCCAGACTTAAAACCTCTCCCCCATAGAAACCTGGAAAAGCCCACCCTGGAGAAACTGTGGTTAAGCAAACAAACAAATGAGCTCTCAATGTAGGTATCTGGGGTTGCCCTCAGGGAAAAGGCCGGTGTCCTGCTGGGCTCCCCTACAGTAGCTCTCATCCAACAATTTCCAGTTGCAGGCTCAGGGCTTCTGACCAGCTCTTACTGCCTCACTCTTAAATATGAAATGCCAGCCCAAAGCACCAGGCATTTAAGGCAAGCCTTAAACTGGAAGGAGTAAAACCTAAACAAATTAAGAAAAAGAGGAAAGAAGCAAGGAAGGGGAGGGGGGCGGGGGAGGAAGGAGAGAGAGAATAAGGAAAAGAGAGAAAGAAAAGAAGAGAAAGAAAGGAAGCCCTTGTGACTGGTCCAGGAGTTTGGACAGGCATGAAGCAATGACTAGAAATTGGATTAGGCATTGGGGCTCAGAAGCTGTGTCTTTCTTTCTTCCTATAATATCTAATAAAATGCTTCAAAATGTTCTAACGTTCATTGGAATTGAATTTTAGAAAGATTCATTTACAAGAGCTGTGTACATGGATCCAGGGAGACAATTTTTAGAGACTACTGTATACTCTATATACTACTTGCACTTTCTTAAACTATTTCTAGGCCAGATTTGTATTTCAGTTCAGAGAACAGCAAATTGTTCAGGAAATGGTTTGTTCTCAAGAAGATGGGGCCCAAGCTGGTATATGCTTTTTGTTCATATTCTTTTTCCCCTGGGTTTCAATCATTGTTCCTCATCTTGTAAGCTCTAGTCTTTCTTAAATTAGTCTTTATACTGTTATTCAGTCATAAGATATTTTTCCTACAAAGAGTCACTGGAGCCCTGTTACTACTGCCAGACCTGTGATGCCAGCATGCGATTCTGCGGGTCTGCTGTCACTCCTGGTACCCACCTCCCTAAACCCGAATCACATCACATCCTGAGTGAGGCCAATGATGTCTGGAAAACTCAAAAAACAAAAACAAAAAAAAAAAGAATTTTTTCATTTTTTGTATTTCCAACAAGACCCTGGGCTGATTTGTTCCTGAGTATCTATGTTTCTCTCGCCCTTCGCCTTTCCTGGCTGGAATTGAGGGCCAGTCTTTCAGGGTTCCTGACTCTCCCATGAGTTCAGTTGTTCCAAAGTGACCTAAGGTGTCTTGTGCCTTAGGTTTAAATCTAGGAATCACTGTTGTTCCTACTTTCTGGTCATTATAGCTTAGACAAATGCAGCAAAATATCTTTATAAAGATGATTTATGTTTTTCAGGTTATGTTTTCCAGTTACATGATATTTTGAATTCAAAATATCAATCAATATTATCATTTGAGTTCACTGGAAATTTTGACTGTATACTTCGTTCAACTAATTATATTATTTTTATGATAATTACAACTAGAGTTTGTCTTCTTCCAAATGTATTTGAAATAAATGAAATTAAATATAAAGAAAAAATGGGACAATTAGGAACAAAAATATATTAATGCAATTTGAAGGAAGCAGAGAGGAAACATACGACTAGATACTCAAGATGGTCCCATGGATACAGTTCACTTCTGAAGCCAGCTTTCAGTTTCCTGGCTGCTAAGTGAAAGGGAAAACATGTCATATTGGACAGATTCTACTTCCTGACAGATGAAAGCATGCACATTTGTCTGCAGAAGCAACGTTTTTCCTTAACTTAAACACCAATAGAAATTTTCTGTCTAGCCTTATAGAAGGATTTTTGAGTGAGATAATAAATGACGTTTTCCACTAAAATTTAATAAAATTTTATGAATAATCCTCTCTTTAGTAACAGTTCGAATAGTTTGCACTACCTATTTTTCCCACACTTTTATCTGGATAATAAAAATAACTCAGAGGAATAATGTAGGGTGTGATATCTTTCATCTTGACCTGTACTTTTTGATTTCCTGCTCAGGGGTCCAAATGAGGAGAATCAGAATCAAATCTGTTAAGTGATACAAATGAGATGAGCTGCCAAAGACTGGGATTTCCAACCCCTACGGTGTGGGTTCAGCCACAGTCATAGACAGTAGAGTGGAAGAGAAACTGAGGATGGGCAAAGCCGGTCCTCTCATTCACAAGTGAAAACACTGAGGTGGGGGAAGATGTGAACCTGGTGGTCCAGGGGGCTGGATGTGCCGCTCCAGCATCTAGACAACCTCACTCCTGTCTCACAGCAAAGGATCACATGCTCTCCACTCTCCATCCTCACCACCAAGCCTTATCTTTCAACCCCTGAGAAGAGATGACACATCAAATTCAGGAATTGTAATGAAGCTCAATATAGTCAGTAAAATCCAAACCTTGTAATTTTGCTTGAAGTTAATGTGACATGTGTCTTTTATAATCTTCTCATATTCAAAGTTCGTGAACTTTGGGAACAGTCTCAACTTAACGTAATATCATCTTTTCAGTAAAGCTGATTTATATAGCATATAACTAAAGGTGATTTACCTTTACACAAGCTTGTAACACATCCCACAAATCAGAAAAAAAAATGATTTATCAAACCATATGCCTAATTCAAATTTAGTGGTTATCCTCATGACACATATTAAATATTAGGTTTCGTGATATTTTCTTCCAATTAGCAAGAATCTGTTTACATCAGTATGCTGTTTCTTCTACTTCACCCAGCTTCAATTTGTCAAAGAAGTGATCTAGAAATTTCAGAATGAGGTTTGAAGGATGCCTTGCTTGTATTTTCTCCTTTTCCTTCTTCTCATCCTCACCTCCCACCCCATTCCAGTGCAAACTTCCTACAAAGCCTGTTCTCTGTAGAAGCCTGTAAAAATATCTCATTACCTGGCTGCATCTATTAAACAATTGGAAATTAGCAAGTTCTGACATTAAGATTCATTCCCACTTTTTAGTGCATTCTGTCTGCTTGGAGTATAGCAATTCATGTTCCTCACAAGAAAGCATGGGAAGGTCACTTGTTTAGTTAAAAACATGACACTGCGCCGCTGTCCCTCGAAAGCCCCCAAAATAGAGACAGCTCTGTTTGCCGATATGCACCAAGGCACAGATGCAGGGGTTGGTTATTTAGGCCACTATCCAGAGGGATTATTAAAATTCTCTTGAGCCGAATTTTCCAAAAAACAAATGCATTTCATAAACGTATATTAATCTGTTCAGCTTCAGATAATGAAAACCCAGAACTCTGGTAGGAATCAGGTGGCTGGTGAAGCCCAAGCCCCGCCCCCAGGAATGTAACCGAAGGCGCTGAGGTGTTGGAATGCGGCCTTGGTGCTTCAGGGGAGGTATTTTGAATGCAAAAGAACAGATCCAAATCAGGGATCTTTCAATTTGGGAATGGCGGCTAAGTTCTGGTCTCTGTGTACCCTAAAGGACAGGAGAGGACACCCTGGCTCATGCCTGTACTTTCAGACCCAGCCTTCCCTGGGACAGAATTTTTGGTAAATGCCTCAGCCGGTGGTTGCTAGTGAGGCTGTGAGGCATAGTGTCCTTGGTCCCCCCCTTGTTTAGTGGCTTGCTGGGTCCCTGCTGACCGTCACATGCATCAGGACAGGGCTGGCCCTTGGTTCCTGAGCACAGACTTAGAGTCTATTCACTGGGTTCTCTGCAGGGGCAGCCGAGGCTCTGCCTCTGAAAGTAAAGTCAGGCAGGGTCTATGTCAGTTGTTCACTTACTGATGTCCAACGTGTATGTGTTTCTGCGTTTGAAGAGGACTGCACTGTTCTTACGGAGATGGGGCCATTAAAGACGTCTCTTTTGGATTGCCGCCACGTTGGAGTATCAAATCCAAAGGGTGGTAGATGACTACCCTACCCTCAGTGCATATTAACAATCCGTTTCCAGAACTTACCTGGGGTTGTCTAGAGTGTCTGGGAAGGCAAAGGGTAGAGTGAAAAGTCTGCTGAGTGGGGAGTCCTAACAGCTGTGTTGAGACCCTACCAGCCCAGGTTGCTGGTGAGCTTTAGCAACTGACCCAGTCTCCAAGAGGCTGCTTCTTCTTCTGCAAACAGAGAAAGTAACTACCTGTCCTACACATTTCAAAGGACTCTCCTTTCAAAGTAAATAGATAACCAGATAGAAATGAATTTGCAAATATTAAAGCTACAGGAATTTAAAGAATAGATTATATACTAAACATAATGGAATCATCCTGAATATTTTAAAAATACAAAAAACAGAATATTTTATAGATTAAACTGACTTATAATGAGATGGATATAAATGGAAATATATTATGTTAGGTCTATGATTTAGACCCATAAGGATATTTTAAAATAGGTTTATTTTTGCAGACTTGGAGCACAAAATGATGTACTTTTCAGTAAAATACTATAATTCTTATATATTTTCCACAATGTGACCACGTATAATTGCTCACAGGTCTTACAAACTAGTTTACGCTGGAATTTCTGTTTTGTTACATCCTGGTTTTCCCCTTTGGTTTATATACAACATCTGCATTCCATGTACCCTGGGGCAGCAGGACCACTGACTGATAAGATAGATAAATTTGAGGCTGGATATAAATCAGACTGATCTTTACCTAGGATAACCTCTAACAGAGAAGCAACCTTTAACCTTCTGGACGATGACTAGATCCAGTTCCCTCCATTTCCCCAGAAATTAATCCGAACTGACCTGTGTGCATTCATCTCAGTGACTTTCTACCGAAGCTGTTTCTCGGTTGTTCCTGCTGGAATGAAACCAAACCTCTTTATTCGGGAATGTTCCATTGGTAAGGTTCAGAGAGGAGAGCTTTAGTTTGCAGACCTCACACCAAGTGATTACACAAGTGAGACAGGGGCATCCATCCCTCCCACCCAGACATCTAAGTAGGCTGTTCCATTCTGTCACTTTGCTAAGTGTTGATTTCAGACCCCATCTGCAAACTGAAACATGCCAAGTGTACCTTTGCTGATCCTTTCTGAGTTGCCGCTACAGCTTTTAAATATTTAGGGTCAAATGTGTTTTTTCAAGTGTAACCTGTATGACCTGTGTCATTTTGATAATATGATCAGTAGTGGAAGTGACAGTCTTGGCTGTAAGGACAGAGGAGAAGGAGAAGTGGCAGGCACTACCTACCAGACGCCAGACTCTGTGCCGGGAGCTAAACGTGAATTACTAATAATCTCAGGGAAGTGCCACTTCCCTGATTTGTTTTCACCATCCTCATCTTGTCCCTGAGAAAACCATCAGCTGACTTGAGCCTGCATTTCAATCGAATCCAAACCCCAGAGTCCTTCCAACTCTTAAAACAGCTAATACAGCTCCATAATGGCGAAGGAGTCATAAAAATATATCTGGCTTGCCTGGATGGAGGCAGATAATTCTAGAAGCTTGCAGAAACTAGGAAGGATCCTGCTCTCATGGGCCTCTGCATCCTTCCTTGCCCTTCTGCATTATCCGAGGCTCTTTCAGACCGTGCTTGTGTGTGGCGTTGAATAAGAAATTGTTCTAGTGGCTGGTGATTTGGTTGCGTCTGCCGCTCCAGCCAGAACTGTTATAATGTGACTATCAAAGATGTGCATGATGAACGTGGCTTCCTCTTCCTGGGGGTGGGGTGTGGGGGTGGTCAGCAGCCCTGCCTCTGTGAGCCTTTTCTCTGGGTCGTGTGTATCTTCCCCAATGGTCTTCTGTAGCAGTGGAAATCTACCATGCTCCACAAGTGTCCCCCATGGAGGGAGGCCCTAGGCACTGATGGATTTGAGATTAAAAAGATACTAAGGAAAAAATGGTAGGAAGACAGCTCTGCCTCAAGCACTGGGACCTTTAATGCCCTTCACAACCCCAAACCTGATTTGCCTACCTGCCCACTGACTACACCTGGATGGAATGGGAAGCCGGTGTGGGTTGGTGTGTGCTTTAAGACACCCAGAGTTTCTTAGGGCTTTGTTGGATAGCTGCCACACAGCCGTAGCTTTCTGTAGGCCATGGCCACGATATATTCAGGACAGAATGCCATGAATAAACTCCAAGTCAATTTTATTTGGGAGAAGAAGCCAGGAGAAGAAAACGGAAGCCTTCCTGAAAACAATATGTTAAAAGAGAAAAGATAATCTAGCTATAGCACAACCTACCTTATGGCTACTTTTATATGATGAAACATGTTTCATACAGTGGTAAACTCTATAAATTATGAAACAAAGGTACATGTGATGAGTATGCAATTATGACAAAAAACTGGACATCATACAAGAGTTAAGTAAGTAACATGCGATGATTTTATAGTTCCTATATCCTAGGGGTATCTCAGAGAGTATTACTTGAAAATCTCATAGTTCAGATGGCTATCGATAAAATACAATTTGAACCATGAAAATTAGTGCCAAAATTTTGAGATTCTTTGCTGTCAGCAATTACTTATTTAGACAACCTTTTATACTTAGATTATGCGGACTGTAGAACTTCTAGGAATCGAAAAACGCAATTTCATAAGTAACGTTGGAAACCAGCATAGCATATCTGGGGATAGGAATATTACATACAAACTTATGCATCTAAATGAAAACATGACAGATTTTTGTGGAGTCAGTCTCACTGCTTTAATCAGATGCCAAAATGTAAAACTCTTTCAACCAAATGAAACTAAGTCACACTGGTTTTTAAATGTGTGGTTAGTCTGAAGAATTCTTTGAAAGGAGGGGTCCAAGTAATATATTCAGTACCTTTCCTTTGCTGATTCATCACTACCTAATGTCCCCTCTTGCATCGACATGGATTTCTTTATCGACAGGTTACGTCTGCATGATTTTGGATCATACAAAATTATCACTTTCCTTTAGGGAGAAAAATGAAAAGTAAAAAGACTACTGTCTTGCTGAGCCTCATTTAATGGATATTGGTAAAATAATCACATAACTACTTTACTTATAAAACCACTCATAATTTGAGGCAAGGCAACGGCTTAGTTGGCTGCCAAAGGTTAGAAACTACAAAATCCACAGAAAATGTCCTGATTTTGTTGGTGATAAAGTAATAAAAATCTCCCAAACTATTAGTACGTTACTCGGTTCACTGAATACAAATCCACGATAGGGTAAAAAGTAAAATATCTCTACTGAATTCCAATTATGTCAACTAAATCAGCCTTTTCTTCTAAGTTAAAAGTTTTTAATGGCTAAGACCCACCGCTCACTCACATTACTCACAACCTACTCTGTGTCATATCTGGTGGTCTCTTTGTATACAAAAGTAAGGAAGACTGAGTCTTTGCTCTCAAGATGCTGTAAATCTTTGGGGGGTCATGAGGATTCTTCTTTTCCGGAACAGTTACCCCTTCATAACGATAACATTTAACAGCAAGAGCAATAGGAACGGCAGCAGTAACAATAATACTTTTATTTCAGGTCAGCTTTCATTTCTCAGTAACAAAGATATTTCTGTCATGTGTGTGTGCATGTGTGCACACAGGCGTGTGTGTGTGTGTGTGTGTGTGTGTAATCCAAGGAACTGGACTTGAAATGTAATTCTCAAGGTCTGGAACAATACACAGCAAATTCTGGGGGATCCTGAGCCAGTTACTTGAGTTCCATGTCTCTGTTTTTTACTTAACGAGGATTTCTTTAATAATTAATTCCCACAGGTCCTGTCCTCTAAGTCTGTTTGCCAGCAATATTCTGTTGATGTCTTTTTTTTTTTTCCTCAGTGCTTTAAGATGTTTATTTTTAAGTAGTCTGTTGATGTCTGAGGGTCAGTCTCTAACAGATCTACATTGCAAGGATTCAAAGAAACAGAAGACATTTGTGGACTAAGTTGGGAAACTACCGCAAGGACAAGCAGATCAGTTTCATCACTTTGCTTCCGTCTAAAACAGATTGTGTTTTCTCCACACCCCCAACAGAAAATAATATTACTTAGCAATTCTAGGCACGTCTTTCTTTCGAGAAATTCCTTGAAAGTCCCAGAATAATTGTAAATGAAATTCATAAAGAGGGAAAAACACAGTTATGAGGCGGGTGTACATCAGCATGTGGGCAGGATTTAGCTGAGCCCCTTTTTCCTATTGAAGAACTGATCAGACGACTTGACAGCTGGAGTTTACATGATTGTTGTACAATAAAACAGCACTACTGCTACCTTTTGCTGTGCTCCAAATGCCAAGTGCAATTTTGAATACTTTTTCTCCTTGATGAAAATATGCTCTCTTCACAAAAAGAGAAGATAGACACATCTTAGAAATGAGTGTGCCCCTACAGAATGCAACATGCATAAAAAATTAGAGTGAAATTGAACTTGTGACATATAATTAAAAAAGAAAGGAAAAACCTATTGAAGTTTAATGGCTGGATTGTAAGAGAAGCCTTACACAACATAGTGGGCCCTATGAGGTCTGAGGTAAATGGATTGCAGGATGTATAGTTGGAGCTCAGCTGTGAACACTGTGATATTTTGAGAAAAAAGGATTGAATGCACATGGCTTTGTTGAACCTCTCTCAGAAATCCTAACAAACCTCACCATTTCAGATGCCAAAGATGGCATTAAGAAGCGCAGAATACAAAATAGATGTAATATCCAAAATATATAATATAATTAAATTACAGCCCTTGCTTTGGTGTTTATTATAGTCTCGTATGTTAAACTCTTATTTTTGGGGTGAATGGAAAGAGAAACCCAAATAAATTTTCCCTTTTTGTATAGGGCTGTGATGACCTGATTTGGAACTTTCGTGAAATTGTGAGTAGATTAAATAGATACTTTTAGTTCTAAACCAGCTAGAGCTTAAATTTGAGTTTGTGTTTTTCCTGGGCTCTTAACTGCTCCAACATATACTAGAACCTGTTTACAGCTAAGGCATACTGAATTCAACAATATAGTAATAAGTAACCTAATTTTCTCAGTCCCTTTACTAACATGAGCAGTCTCAAATTCATTCGTTTATTAAATCAACATTTTTGTAGCACCTGTTGTATACCAAACACTGCTTTAGGTGTTAGGGATACTGTAGTAAATAAAACATGTGAATGTCTTGATTACATTCTTTAAAGGGGATAGAAGGTTTTAAAAGGGGGATGGTAAGTAATTAATAAATAATGTTAAAGGGGAAAATAAAGCAGGGGGAGGGCATGAAATGTTAATAGTGGGAGTTAGAATTCTGGATTTGATAGCTAGTCACTGAGAAGATAACTTTTGAGTAAAGATCTGGAGGCACTGGAGCTAGCCACATGGATATTTGTTGGTAGGGCATTCCAGGCAGTAGGACAGCATGTACCAAGGGCCTGAGGTAGAAGTGTGCCTGGAGTTTGAAGAACAACAAGAACACCTGTGTGGTCAGGTGTGGTCAATCAGAGGACAAGAAGGGATACTGGCAGAAACATGACATAAACCAGGCTTCAGAGGGCTAGTGGTGAATAGAAAAGTCTTTGGCTTTGACTTTGGAAGGAATGGGAAGTCTACATCATTCTTCAAGTATTGCAAACCTCTTCTGTGAGGAGCTAGATATTTAGGGGGACAGACAGTCTTTGTCACAACTCCCAACTCTTCATTTGTAATACCAGAAACAGCCAGAGATAATACAAAAATGAACGAATATAGTTATATTACAATAAAAATTTATTTACAAAATTAAGTAGAAGATGGGATGACATCAGCGAGATGGCAGAATGTGAAGCTACAGGACCTCAATTAATGACAGTATATAAGCTAGAATACCTCTGTGAGAACTGTAGAGACAAGTTGAGAAGCTATAGCACCCAGGCCATTATAAAATCAAGAGGGGATTCCAGTGAAAAGGATAGGAAAATTTGCATCATTTGTTATATGTGTGTTCCCCTCCCCCTAGCAGCCTAATGCAGGGCAGCTTAGAGGAAACCCCTTGTAGGGGGCTCCTTCCTTGGGATGGAGACAAAATGATGGACCTCGTATCCAACATTATGCTTGTCTGGGGGCTGCCTGAGGGACTGGTTTCTGTCTCACCTGACTCAGAACACTGACGGAACCAGTGCCAGAGTTTGGGAGCTGCTGAAAGCAGAGGTAAGCAGGCAGCACATTAGAATTCCTGTTCCTCAGGCAGATACCAGGGGGAGCAAGATGTGAGAAGAGGCTTGAGAGGTCCTAGAACCTCCAGCTGGGTTGATAAGTGAAAAATTATTTTTCCCTGCACAAAGAATTTTTTTTTAATTCCCAAATCCCAACAAAAGATCACAAGGCATAGAGAGAAATAGGTTAGCCTGGCCTAATGAAAGGAACAAAATAAAACTCCAGAAACTGACTCTAAAAAATCAGATCCATGACATACCTGACAAAGAATTTAAAGTAAAGATGTTCAATGAGCTAAAAGAGAGCAACAGACAGACAATGAAACAAAATCAGGAAACAATGAATGAATAAAATGAGAGTATCAACAAAGAGATGGAAACTGTATAAAAGAACTAAACAGAAATCCTGCGGTAATTAGTACAATAACTGAATGAAAAACTCATTAGAGATTCAACCACAAACTTGGTAGGAAGAAGAAAGAATCAGTGAACTTGAAGATAGGTTATTTGAAATCATCCAGAGAGAGGAGCAAAAAGAAAAAAAATAAAAGTAAAAAGACCTATGAAACGTATGTGACGTTATCAAGTGGGCCTAACATACATTATGAGGATTCCAGAAGAAGAGGAAGAGAAAGGGGCAGAGAGCTTATTTGAAGAAATAATGGCCCCAGACTTCCCAAATCTGGGGAATGAAAAGGACATAGAGACTCAATAAAGCTCAAAGAAATAGACAAGGAAAAATCCAAAGAGGATCACACTGAGACAGTATAATCAAACTGTGTAAAGTCAAAGTCAAAGAAAGAATCTTGAAAGCCGCAAGAGAAAAGTGATTCATCACGTGCAAGGGAGCCCCCATAAGACTATCAGGGGATTTATCAGCAGAAACCTTGCAGGCCAGAAGGGAATGGAATAATATATTCAAAGTGCTGAAAGAAAAAAAAAAATGCTGTCAACTAAGAAAACTGTATCTGGCAAAATTGTCCTTAAAAATAAAGGAGAAGTTAAGACTTTCCAAGATAAACAAAAGCTGAGCGAGTCCATTATCACTAGACCTGTTCTACAAGAAATACTAAAGAGAATCCTTCAAGTTGAAATGCAGTTGTGGTACACAGCAACACAGACCTGTATGGAAATGTAAGATTCTCTGGTAGAGTGCGTGTCACTTTGGACTAGCCACATTTCAATTGTTCAATAGCTACAAGTGACTAGTGACTACCATATACCATGCTGTACTGCATAACTCTAGAGGTTAGAATGTCTAATTTATTCCTTCCTTCCTTTTTCTTTTTCTCCCTTCCTTCTTCCCTCCCTCCTTTCTTTTCTTTTCTTCCTTCCTTCCTTCCTTCCTTTCTTTCTTTCTTTCTTTTTCTTTCCTTATTTCTCTTTCGATTGTCTAGCATGGGTTTATGCACCTATGTTTGTAAATTACATTGTACTGACAGTCATTACATTGACAGTACAATCATTGTACTGACATTTATTGTACTCACAATAAATCCAGATTAAATCAGTGCCTCTGAGACTAAATTTTAAAAAGTAGTAGAGGAGGTTTGGCCCATGGGCAATAGTTTGCCAACACTTCTATCGGTTACATTCGTGATTTCATTTGACAGATGAAATAACTAAGTCCCAGAACAGTGAAGAAACATTCTCTAAATAACCTAACTAGTCAGAAATGCTGCTAGGACTCAAATTCGGGTCATTATGATTCCAAATTCTTTCGACTACATTATGTTTCCTTCATAAAGACCTTTTTGTTTTTGTAGACCAGTGGTTCTTAGAGTGTGGTCTGTGGAACTCTTTCAGTGGTTTCATGAGGTCAAAACTATCCTCACAATAATACAACCTCTTTGTCTTTTTCACTGTGTTGACATTTGCAATGATGATGCAAAAGCAGTGCAGGGGAAGGGAGTTATGACCCTGCTGGCACCGAAGCATAAATCAGGGCAGCAGCACCAAACTGCACTAGCATTCATTGCACTTCCACCAGCACAGACTCACAGGGATGTAAAAAGTCGGTTTCCTCTAAGAATGCCCTTGATGAAGTAGTGAAAACTATACATTTTATTAAATCTCAACCTTTGAGTACATGTCTTTGCAACATTCCATATGACCAAATGGAAAGTACTCATGAAGCACATATGCTGCCTAACACAGAATGACTTCTTTTTCCAGGAAAAGCACTTGAGTGATTGAGTTGGGAGCTGAACTAGCAATGTTTTTCATGAAACACCATCTCACTTGAAAGAATGACTGACAAACTATGGTGTTTTTTTTTTTTTTGAGATAGAATTCTTTTCTGCTTTATTGAAGTATAACTGACATATAAAATTGTAAGATATTTAAAGTGTAAAATGTGATGATTTGATATATGTATACATTGTGAAAGGTTTCCCCCATCAAGTTGATTAACACATCAATTGCCTCACATTTAATTTGGATATTTGGCTGACATTTTGGGGGAGAGAAAAAAGAAGTGAGGCTGTTACTTCAAGAAAACAGCTGACAGGATTTGCGGCCAATGACAAAAGCTTCCAAGTGAAAATTAGAATTTTGAAAAATGTGTGTCTGCCACTGTGAGCTTGACAGCTTCCCAATATTTAAAGACCATTCTGATGAGATCAGTGGCAAATTTAGCAACTGTAATTTCAAAATATTAAATAGTGAACTATGTCAACATTTGGAAGACCTGCATAACTTAGCAATCAAATATTTTCCAAATTACCAATGCTTGATGTTGCAAAATCATGTGTGAGTTTAAAGGTTCCTTCAAAGTGTGAGACAGAACACTGGATTTTAATGTAAGTGAGGGCAGTAGATCTGGGTTTCAGATCTACTTTGCAATTAACATTTAAGAAACTACCATTTGTCAAGTTTTAATGCAATATCTAAGAAAAATGTCCATAAAGATTTTTGGTAGGTCATTAAATGTGCCTCCTTTTTGAAATTACATATATATAGGTGAAACTGGATTTTTCATATGCTTTAAACAAAACAACATATGACAACAGATTGAATGAAGAAGTAGGTATGAAAGCTATGATGTCTTCTATTAAGCCAGACATTGCAAAAATATAAAACACTGTCACTCTTCTCCCTAATTCTTTTTTGTTTTGAAAAATAATTATTTTTCATAAAAAGTGTGTTCATGCATGTATCATCTTATTTTAAATGCATTAATATAATTTTTTAAATTTCTCAGATTTAATTTCTAATATTGTAAATATTGTTTGGTATAACCCTCATAAACTCAAGCTGATCGTGGTCTTCAAGAATCCTTAAGGGTGGTAAGGGGATCTGAGATAAAAAAGCTTGAGGATTACTATCATAGACAGGTGCAGAGGGTATGTGTGTTGCACAGTAAACTCTCAATTAACTAGAGGAAGGTGTGAAGATTGTCTGTTAACGGGCCTGTGTTTCCTTAGAGCAAATTTAAGAGGAAAATGGAAATGATAAAACAAACCAATGTTGAATGTCTTATCAATATAAAGTCAGCATAAATTGCTATGTATATGATTATATGTGATCAACTCTGATCCAATATAGGAAAGCAAAACTTTCCTTCCTACTTACAGGGGTCGTTATAAGAATAAACGATGACATAGAAAAAATGCAATATTAGATATACAATCTTTTGTTGCACGTGAAAATGCAAATTTAAGTCAATACGATGTATGTTGAGACATTTCACAAATGTTGATCATCAGAAAAATTTCATTACGTAACTGATAAGCTCCTACTACTTGCCAGTACTGTATTAAACGCCACATATACACAGATGATGAGGACATATTCATTATATTGTTCTTATTTATGAAAGATTTTCAACGATGGTTGAAGCAAAATAAAGGTCTATATTCAGCCCTTAGTTACTTAGGCAATTTTATTTCTAAGTCTTTGGGTAACACTTTCCTGCATCATAAAGTCCTCAGAGTCTCATTGAGCATCTTTACATTTCTACCCATCTGAAATTGTATATTTTGTGTCATAAAACAAATTATATCCCCTCTGAAATCCCAGATTCTTTTGACATATTTCTTGGAGGGAAATAAATAGCTCCTACACAGGAAACTAACCAATGAAATAAACAGTACTAAGTGACCAACAACAGCAAAGCTATAAAACTTCTCTGTTTGCACCTAGTCAATTTTGGCCCTGGACAGAGGGGTGCTTTTTGCTGTAGATTCATTCACAATGGTTCCCTGGCCCTAAAACACAGGGCCACGCTCTCCTTCTACCTCTGTTCTGCCAGGAAAGATTTTGCTTTGAATTGTGGACCTGAAATCTCATATTTAGCCCAAAGGAGAAGATATTCTTTTGCAGACTCTTGTTCTGTCTTTCCCTCTTTAGAGCTTAAAAGTCAGGTTTGGGGTTATGCTTTATTTTGTTTTTAGAAGGACACAACGCAGCATTTTTTTTTTCCTTTTCATTTTTTAACGTACACAAAGCAGAGGTCTGGCAAATGCAAACATGAGAAAGTGGAACTCCTGGGGGTGATAGGAGAGTTATAAAAGAGCTCTAATTTTGGAAATATAGTTTTAACATCTTAAGTTTCAGGGGGTTTCAGAACGTTCAGAGAATTGTTTGAATATTTGGACGATTGTCTATCAGTTCAACCCATGGCCCCCAAAGCAATCAAATGAGTCTGAGAATTACAACTTCATTCACTGTAAGAAATCTGTGTCAGAAGGTATCAGAATATAACTCTTATTAGCTGTCTTTACTTTTACAAACACCTTCCAAAGAACTGAAACCTAATCTGCATTTATTAATTTATTTTAATTATGGGGCTTGATTGCAAATAAATACTTTGTAGACAGGAGAGAACTCTTACTAAGGACCTGCACAGAATCAATAGAGAAATGCTTATTACAGCCTGGAAAACAAAAGCCATAGGGTTCCTGATGCGTGTGTGAGTCTTGAACAGTTTCTTTTCCTTTTTTTTTTCTTTGAGTTTTTGAATTTTATTTATTTTTTATATACAGCAGAGCTTTTCTTTCTGTGCCGATAGCTCATTAGACAGATTAATTTTCCCCGTGATTACAACACCCACCAAAGGGCCAAAGCAGAGAGAAAATCCACCTTTGGTTGCTTTCAAATTAATCTACAACACTTTGGGCCTCAGTAGGTGCCCAAGGCACAGGCTCACCCATGTTATTTTTAGTTGAAGGCTATTCTGTCACAGGCAGCAAGATTGAAAACTGTCCTGACTCTGAGCAAACCTGGTTATTTCAGAATACAGGCTCTCACAGCATTTCCCTCTAATGGCCCAGATTAGAAAAGAAAGGTTGTTTATACGTTTAAAAGGCCAAGGTCTCCTGAACCATCAAAGCAGTGGCTTGTGGTTTTAGAGCAACACAACTTCCTGCTGAGTGTAGTGGGTGAGCATCTCCAGGCTGTGCTGGAGCTGGGCTGCCACTGGGCACTGATGCTAATTGGCCGTCTGCGAGGGCCACTCAAGCAGTGTATGGGCCTGAGCACTTTGTTTCGTTTGGAGTGAAACATACCCTAAGTAACAAAGGACCCATACACCTTCAATGCCTCCTACCTGGACATTTTTCTTTTCAGTGGATGGACTTACAGATCAAACGCCATCTTGTCACCTCCCATTTCTATAGTGGCAACTCTTTATAATATTTAAGGAAAAATAATAATAATAATTCTTTGTAATTTGAATTTCACTCTCTGGAAGGATTTGTAGGAGAGAAAATATGTCAAATGTGCTTTATTAATCAAATTTTTGCTTACAGAAAGAATGCATGCAGGCATGAACACCCCCTCCCCGAGCCTGGTGACCTTTCTGACATTATGGGCAACTTGGGACTCACTTACGGTGGCTCCCAACCCACTCACCCCCTGTTTGTTTCTCCTATGTTTTGTGCACAATCAGGGAAGGTTACTTACCTGTGTGTTTGGTTATTGTTCCATAATGCATGCTCTGTTTATTTCCTTGAAATAAGCCCCCGTCCTTAATGAGCTCATAATTATTGGGTAAAACAAGAGTACGCTTCTCAATGCATCTGCGTGCACAGCATCCCGTGGCATCCATGAGAGACTTTTGTCTGAAGAAAGGAGGTAAAATCACAACAAAAAAAGGCACTGTCATTGATGTGAGTCTTAATCAACCTGTAAACTTAAGGGGCTCTTTCTATATGAGGCAAGAATAGAACTGAAAAAGCTATGACCGGAAACTAAAGCTGGGCTATAAATATAAGCTCATTTGTGAGATAATTAACCAATAATGAGGCTGTAATATTAAAACTACTTGTAGTTGTTTATAGCACACTTAGCACTAACAACTGATTTTTTTTCTAAGTATGACTAAGTCATTTATTCTTTCTGGCCTCCATGTCTTTGTATGGAAGGGACAGAATGGTTTCTAAAGCACCTTTCTATTAAAATTTTTGTGATGGTTCTATGATGTATGCGGGGTCCAAAATATTCCTATAATGTTGGAGTTTTATTAAAGTCAAGATTTAATCATAAATGTGGGGACAATGCAACAAAATAATCTGAGTCAGTTTCTCTTCTCAAATGTTAAGATAAACCCAGGTAATTCTTTCCTTAGTACCAAATACAATTATCCCGTTTAAAAAGCTGTCGCCCTCTCATGTATGCGTCCACATGTTTTAAGAGTTGAGATGCTCAAGCTAAAATTACCTTAAATTCATGCATTAAAAAAAAATTTTTTTTTTGCCACACCTTGAGGCTGGCAGGATCTTAGTTCCCTGACCAGGGATTGAACCCAGACCCATGGCAGGGGAAGTGCCAAGTCCCACCTTAAATTCATGTATTTTTAAAATTAGTCATATAGTATATTTTAGGAAAAGGAAGAAGTGTGTTATAAAATTTAGGAATTTTTGTTGGCGGGATTAAATCTATTACTGTTTACCAAAATGTTAGCATGATTATTATAAAAGGATATAATTTTCCATCATGTTCCAACCCAGCTTTCTATTTGGGGGTTTAAAAACCTGATGCATGCAGTTCCCTCCAGGTGTGAGTAAGGCTGGGGTCTCCAGCACTGATGGCCGCCTTTGTCCTCTATGAGCTACATTTTCAGCAAGCTTCTTTTCTGTCCTTTCTCTACCTTCTACCAATGAACAATCAGTTTTAAAGAAATGTACATTTCCTAATGGAAAAAAATGGGGGCATATGTTAATAAGCTTTACATTTTTTAATTGGATTATATAAATATAATGTGTGTGTGCGTGTGTGTTGATTGGTTGGGGCTAGGTAATAAATAAACAGAAGTAAATAGAGGTAAAGTAACTTCACTTGTGGTACATGGATACTTAGCAGTAGAGCATGGATTCAAACTCCAGGCTGGGTATTGGCCTATAACTTATTTAAGATCCTCTTGGACCCAATTTTTATTCAGATATCAAAAGAAAAGCAAGTATTTTGTTACCATAACATATGTATTACCTTGTAGCCTCATGTGTCTGTGCACAGTGTATCTCTAGGTAAGCCCACCAAAAATTATGAGGTGGGACCTTGGTGAGGGAGCCATTTGGGAACACACTTAACTCAACGGAGGTGATGTGTGTGCTTAGAAAAATAAATGGTGGGTTGTGTACTACACATGGTCCCAAGTAGCCCCGCCATCTTTATGTTTGTGTATCATCCTCTTCACTGAATGTCATGCTAAAATCCCAGCTCTGTAGGATGTTTGCCCAATAAATACGAGATGCCCTGCCACTTCCCACGTGTGCACGGTGCTCCAGTATTGGCCAACTCTCCCCGTGTAACCTTAGCTCTCTGATGCCCTGAATGTTTTTTAAATAGTTCTCTGCATCAATGTTTTCATTTCCATGCATTTGCACTGACACCAACCCCTGCTGTCTGACTTTAACCCCTACCTCCGCTGAATGTGCTCACAATAAGATCAGAAGAGCTCACATTGCCTTCTTCGGCTAGATGGCTTTCAGCCTCTTGCACTCTTGACTCCTCTCCCCAGGCTCTCTCATGCGGACTTTGGTGACACAATTCTCCTTTGTTCAGCATTTACCCTTCTGGGTCCTCCTTCTTATTCTCCTCAATGCCTTCATATCTCAGTGCCGAAGAGAACAAAGGTTGATTTCTCAGTGAGGCTGTGTAGTCGTTGTGTTGTCTCATTCTCTTCTGGTAGCTGGGCAGCTGGGCCAGCCTCTCTGAAGTGTGCAGGTCGCAGTGGCAGAGGGAAAAGTGAGCCCAGAAATGAACAGACCGGCCACTAGAACTTCTGCCACTTCATTGCTGTCACATTTCATTGGCCAAAGTGAGTCACGTGACTGAGCGTGACTCCCACGGGGCCGGGAAATACAATTCTTCCTGAGAATGGAGGGAAAGCAGATATTGGTGATGGATCCTACCACCTCCTTGCTCTCTTTTTGTCCCCTGGCTTATTGTTGCTGTTTCCTGCTGTGGAGCTCCTCTTTTCTTAAGTGTAATGGTCCTTATCGTAGAGTTTATCCTCAGCCGGGGATTGAAATCCTCCTGGAAGCTGATGAGCCCAAAACTTCTACCTCCAATTTTCATCTCTCTCCTGAATTTCACTTTGTCCAAGTGCACATCCATCCAAGTTTTAGCGATCCAAGATGTGACTCTTAGAGCTGCATGGAAGAGTGAGAAAGTGAGATAAGGCTGAGCTAGGGGTGGGCAGGAGTGGGGTGGGACGATTCCAAGGTTATACTGATAAAGTATTCATATGTTTGGCAGGTTTACTTTTTAACTGGAAGTTTTATGGTAACACTTTTATCTGTAAAATGGTAATGAGATAATTCCTACTTCATAGGAAGGTTCTGAGGATGGAGTTCATGGGTGAAATATGTAAAATGCTAAGTATGATGGCTGGCTTATATAATCATTTTTTTACCCTGGAGTTTTAGCACTGAGAGGGAGTCTGACCCTGTACTTCCACCGATGAGAAAAACGAGGTCACGAAAAATGCAAAGATTTGCACAAAGTTGACAGCTAGCCGGTGGGTGGACTGGCTGGCACTCAGCTTTCCCAATGCTCCACTCATCCGCATTTCTGGGATACCATATTGCCATTTTTTCTATGAGCTATAAAAATTCAAGGGCAGAGATGCAGACCACTGTCATCAAGTCATAGCGTAGGTTTTCTTCTGATGGTACTCCAGTGGTAGAATTTGACATGTTTCATTATGAGTGCTACCCCACAGAGGAGTCATGTGCTGGAGAGTTTGCAGTCCATTGAGGGGAAGCCAAGATCTTGTGGCAGGATTTGGTCTTTTGGTTTAATTTGGAAAGTTGCACAAAACTTTCTGGTCTCCCACAAATTAAAGTAGAGTTACTATAATTTAGTTCCTAAGTGTACTATGTAAAATCAAATTATATTACATTACTCTTGCTGTAGCTATCCTTAAAAACATTCTTATTTTTTTAAAACCAATGTCACTATATGGAAGAACTCAGAACTTGTCAAATGCAGCCAAAGTTTCTGTTTGTCATAAACAGAGAAGAATGTCTTGAATGTAATAAGTTGCTGGGGAAGTCTGTTTTCGTCTGCTGTGACCAACTGTCCATTATACCCGTGTCCGTTATGGACGGCATATAATTTAAGGGCAGTGGTTTGTGAAGAATGAAGCAAATGCCAAAACTGGGAGAGAAACCGAGGTATTCTGTTAACCAAATACATCTTAAAATACTTCTAATTTTTCAAGAACCTACTAATCTCTGCATACTTGGCTTTGCAAAGTTACAAAATCAAAATACTTTATTCAACTAAAATATATACTTCATGGGGGAAAAAAGAAGACTTTTTTTCCCCACTGGAATACTTAGTTTAGGAATTCTGTGTTGAGAAGATTCCAGAGAAATGTATTGGGGTTTAAGATGGAAAATACAGATCTAATAAGTTATTTAAATGCAGACTAATTGAAACTATGAGAATGTGGAAGGAAAATATATTGAAATGTTAATATTTACTTTCTTTTCATCCCCATAGAATTAAGAATAAAAGCTCTCTGTTTTGGGTTTTTTTTTTTTCCCTTGGCTGTGCCACATGGCATGCAGGATCTTAGTTCCCCGACCAGGGATCGAACCCGTCCCCACTGCAGTGGGAGAGCAGAGTCTTAACTACTGGACCGCCAGGGAAGTCCCCTTTGTTTTTCTATATTTTGATTTTTCCATTCCAAGAAATCTTTCAAGCTCTTTTCTTTGCCTCTTGTAGAACGTAAACAGGGATTTTTGGAGACAATCGCTCATCTTTCTGTGAAAGCATAGAAAGATGATGTAGAGTGTGTGGGCACGGAAAAGAGGGATGGGGGGTGAAAACAGGAGCAAGACAAGACAAGGATGAGGGCAGATGTCTGCAGGTCCCTACAATGTTGGAGACTGTTCCCATGCTATTCCACATTCACATTCAGGTCCTCAGAGGGACGGCTGGGTGAAGCATCTCAGAAGGGTGAGCCCAAGGCACAAGGACTGAGCCTCAGCAAAAATTCCAGTGGCCATTATCACCCAGGAGCAGCAGAAGTGCTGGCCCCGCAGGCTTGGGCAAGGGACACAGTAGGAGTGATCAGCATGGCCCAGAGATCAGAGGGTCCCTTTTATATGTTTTGCGCTACTTTGCCCACCTGGATTAAAAAAAAAAAAAAAAAAAAAAAAAACAACTGTGAAGGAGTTTTAAAAAACTGTGAAGGTAGACAGGGAACCCCAAAATGACAAGTTGAAATTCCTGCTAATCTAAGGGGGGCCTGGAATGAAATTCCCAGGGGAAAATCTGATTTAAAGAGAGATCATCTAGGGACTTCCCTGGTGGCCCAGTGGTTAAGACTCCACACTCCCAATGCAGGGGACCCGGGTTCGAACCCTGGTCAGGGAACTAGATCCCGCATGCACAACTAAAAGAGCCTGCCTCCCACGTGCCGCAATGCAACGCAGATCCTGCACGCAGCAATTAAGATCCCGCGTGCTGCAACTAAGACCGAGTGCAGCCAAATACATTAAAAAAAACAGAGATCATCTATAGAAGCAGACAGATATCTGCAAAAACGGACGACTCCAAAAATACACATACGTAAAACATATGTCTTACCCCATTTAATTTATCTTCCAGTTTTGTTGAGTTTGAATAGTTACTGTTTTCCAGAAAATTAAGCAAAAAACTATAAAGTGTGTTAAAAGTTAATTCAGAATGTTGAAAATATAAATATGTCTAGCTTTATTTTTGTTAATTTTTATCATATTTATTAAAGTATAAACTGCATATCATGAAATTCACCTTTTTAAGTGTAGAGTTTAAGTTTTAATGAAGAATACGGCTACGCCACCACCACGGTCAAGGTCTATAACATTGTCATCAGCCCCAAATGCCTTCCTGCCCTTTTTGTAGACAATCCCTCTGCCTAATCCTAGCCCTAGGTAACCACCGATCTGCTCCCCATTAGTACGGTTTTCCCTTTTCTAAAATTTGCCGTAGATAGTCATTTATGTGTCTTCTAATGCTTTCGAGATTCATCTACCAGCAGGTCTATAAAGAACCATGAAGGGTTTGAATGTCCGCACTGCTTGCATGCTCACAGGTGAGACAGTGGCATAGATTCTGACAGAAGACACTAGACACTAGGGTCATGGATGAAGGGCTTCCTCGGGACACAGCAGGAAGCACAGTCTTCCTCATGCTCTCCTTTCCCTCCCAGTGCACTGGGTGTGTGTCACAGGGGACGAACCCCGAGCTTATGACTCTGCCAGTGACCCTGCTAGCAAACCTGCCTAGCTTCACCCTGGAGGAAGACATGACGCTCATCACGGTAGTCAGGAAACAGAGCGCTACAGTACAGACTCTGTCCTCCATCTCTGTCTTCCCAGGCTGTTCTTCATACAGCAGCCTTTAAATGGCAGTCACAAGAAGTATAGAAACCCCATGGAGAGTTGTCTTCTAATAAGGCCATTCCTTTTATGGCTACATAGTATTCCACTGTATGGACATACCACAGTATATGTCTCCTAACTTCTGGCAGTGTCAGCTTCACTGAACTGTGTCTGTCTCCTGAACTCAGCAAGACATCCCAGCTCTGTCTGGGTTCTCCTCTCTGCCTGGCAACCTGAAAGCTGCTCCAGGAAGTAAGCTTGTTCCCTTCGTCTTTCCTCCTGTGCTGCGTGATACTTCACGTCTGACCAGAGCTTTTTCATATACAGCTGAACTTCCTTATTCACCAAGTCCATCCTGCTAAGTCAATTACTTGTAAAACACATCTGTAGCCACAACATCACTACGAGCAGTGCTTTCCCATCGTTTGTAGCCACGCTTTCGCAGCTGAGGCCCAGTGAGTGGACACTCTGTCTTCTTTTAATCCTCATACCATAAACAAGTGTTCTTTTGCCAGTCTATTTAGTGTCCTGTTTTTTGCCTTTTGTGGACTTTTTCTTTTGGTTGGTTGGCAGTGATTTCACTGTTTAGAATGGCTCTCAAGCATAGCGCTGAAACCTTATCCAGTGGTCCTAAAAACAGGAAGGCTGTGATGTGTCTTAAGGAGAAAATATGTGTATTAGATAAGCTTCATTCAGGCATGGGTTGTACTGCTTTGGTCATGAGTTCAGGGTTAATGAATCAACAATATATGTGAAATAAAGTACCTTGAAAAAGAAAAACACATAAAACAAGGTTCCCTGTTGATGGGTTGATGAAAATGTTGCTACCAGAGTCTCTGGTTTTATTCCTTCTTCATTATCTGACATACGACAATATTTTCCATGACCTAAAAGAATACGCATAAATACACATGCGTTAGGAAAATTTATTTCTAAAGAACAAATGTGCGTTTAAAATTCCTAGCCAAAAATAAAATAACATAAAATTCCTAGCCAGGACTTCCCCGGCGGTCCAGTGGTTAGGACTCCACGCTTCCTCTGCAGAGGGCACGGGCTCAATCCCTGGTCAGGGAACTAAGATCCCACATGCCACACAGCATGGCCAAAAAAAAAAAAAAAAACACTAACATTAAGTAACTTGTTTAAATACGTGCCATCTCTGTTTCTCCTTTCCAAATGTATTGCTATACTAGACACGTTGTTATATTTCTAATTTCTTGACACATCAGTAATTAGGCTCTAAGCTAGACACTTCCCACATCTGCAATCAAACGCAAAAATGGTTGCAGTCTCCAGACATCCCTCCACTAATGATTGTCTCTATTTAGGTCTGTCTGTGTAACTAGATGTTTATCTACTTTGTATTCTTGAAAACTGGGTCTTGTCTTTACCAAACATTAGCTTTCCCCTAACATGTAGCAACGAGCCCACTGTTCTAAAGAGTGGTATCTGTATGCCACAGCTCGCTCACACAATGCACAGTGTCACAATCCTGGAAGGCCAGCAAGACTGGTGTGTGTGTGTGTGTGTGTGTGTGTGTGCGTGTGTGTGTGTGTGTAAATCAGGGATGACCTTATGTGCATATAAATTACAGGTACAAAAGTGACTATCTGGATCTTGGGAGAAGATCCCCTTCCAGACAGTCTGAAACCCTCTATTAAATCATTAATTCCTTCGAGTTAATAAGTCTGCTATTTTTATTTTATTTTTAATTTTTTTGGCTGTGCCACGGGGCTTGTGGGATCTTAGTTCCCTGATCAGGGATCGAACCCTGGGCCCTCGGCAGTGAAAGCCCAGAGTCCTAACCACTGGACCGCCAGGAAATTCCCAATAAGTAAGCTATTTTTAAAGATCAAGTAACTGTGTATTATGTCCAAACCTTGCAAATTAGCTGTATGATAAAGTACTATGGGAATCACATATTCTGATTTTCAAGGAGAGCTCTGTGTTCAACTAGTCTGTCTTTTTCATAAACTCCCCACTAGAGGTTTTATTCCAGTGTTCGTTTCAGAGAATAAGGTGTCCTAAAACCAGTGCAAAGACCCCAACGAGTTTCCACAGCCATTTCCCTCCAAGTAGAAAATGCAACTAGACAGCAGAGGAGACAGAAGTGGGAAAGTCAAGGTGAGCAACAAGAGTGGATCATTGTGAGGAGGAGGTGGCACATGAGGACGCAGATTAGAAACGAAGTGGATACAGGGCGAGGCAGGGCCGGAAGGTAAACTGGCAATTTTGAATGGCATGTAGAAAGTCCACACTTACACTGCTAGAGCCCAGCCAATAGAGAGCTGTCAAAACACACCCACACATGTCTGCCTCTCACACATGTGATAATGGAAATTCATTCTACAATGCAATGCTTGTAATCAATTTCCAGGGGTTCCTGAAATCTGTTGTTACAAACTTGCTTAGCATTTTGTTGGCCTTATGCCATGTGGGGTGAAGCATGTGAGCCACAGGCTTGCATATCCCTGACCAGAAGTATGCAGAGATGATGTGATTCCTCTGGTCCCGCCTCCTCTCCCTGTGGTACACAGATGACTGCAGAAGGCAGCCAGGGTCCTCTGTGCAGCTTTCTTCAGGCACCTGAGCACAAAAGACACGACAATAATTCAGGTACCACGGCTTCCCTGGTGGCGCAGTGGTTGAGAGTCCGCCCGCCGATGCAGGGGACACGGGTTCGTGTCCCTGTCCGGGAAGATCCCACATGCCGCGGAGCGGCTGGGCCCGTGAGCCATGGTCACTGAGCCTGCACATCCGGAGCCTGTGCTCCGCGACGGGAGAGGCCACAGCAGTGAAAGGCCCGCGTACCGCAAAAATAATAATAATAATAATAATAATAATTCAGGTACCAAAGATTACATACTATATGCAGTTATATGAAGTTCTAGAAAAGTAAAACTTAATGTGATGATAGCAGATCAGCCGTTGCTAGGGGTTCGGGGATTGGGGATGGGGACTGACTACGATGTTCTAAATCATTCCGGAGCCTATGCTCCGCGACGGGAGAGGCCACAGCAGTGAAAGGCCCGCGTACCGCAAAAATAATAATAATAATAATAATAATAATTCAGGTACCAAAGATTACATACTATATGCAGTTATATGAAGTTCTAGAAAAGTAAAACTTAATGTGATGATAGCAGATCAGCCGTTGCTAGGGGTTCGGGGATTGGGGATGGGGACTGACTACGATGTTCTAAATCATATTTTTGGTAGTGGTTGCACTACTAAAGACATGTCAAAATTCATCATGTGGTCTTAAAATTGGTGAATTTTACTGTAAATAAATTATACTTCTACTGGTCAAAAAAAAAAAAAGACATGACCATAATTATGTGGCACTCTTTAAATATCCTGAATTTAAACGTCCTGAACAAGCATCTCTGGTTCCTGGTTGAGGGGCATCCTGGAACCAGGCCTCTCACTCATTTGTCCTCACACTCTCTGGACCCTGAGAGCTGAGCTGCATAACTGGGAAAGGCAGTGACAGCTGCAAGAGTTAACCTGTTGGGCCTATAGGCAATATATTGGAAAGAGAATCAGATTTCTATTTAGAAAAAAATTGTATGGGGGCCCAATGTTTCACCTGATTAAAGGCATGGGATTGGAGAAGTCCATGTCTATTCCCGGCCAACGGTTAGTACCTTTTGAATGAGTCCACCTCCTCCCATTCTCACTGTTCCCACTTCCCAGCCATAGTAACCCTTCCCCCAGACTAACACGGCAGCCTCTTCACAACTTCCTGATTCTCCAGGCCGAGGTCAGAACGGCTTCCCCAGCACTTGTTCAGGGTGGTCTCCTTCCCTCTCTGATCAAGTCCAGCCAATCATGATCCGATTCCTGCCTTATATCTAGACTCCGCCTCCTGATCATTGTGCCCCAGTTAAACTGATCTTTTGGTTCCAGGTCGGAATGGCCCTGAAATCTAGGACTATATTTTCAAATACCCACTGGATAGTTCCCCCTTGAATTCTCACAGGCATCTTTTTGTTGTTGCTTTAAATTGTGGTAAATACATTTAGCATGTGCTTCCTTCTCTTAAAGTCTTAAATACCTTAGGCATCTTAAATTCACGTAGTCCGAAGCTCAGGTCTTTATTTTCCCACCAGAGCCGCTCTCTTTCTATCTGCATTATTCATTTATGCTGCGAGTCTCTAAAGTTGGAAACTTCAAATCTAGTTTTGATAAACTCATCTTCACCCAATCAACCATCAAATTCCCTCAATTCTACCCATAAGAGTCTTGAATCCATTTTTTCTTCACATGCTTTTAAATTTTCTTATTTTGCATGTGTCTCCCTGGTCACCTGTAAGTTTTTTTTTGTTTGGTTTGGTTTGGTTTTTTTTTTTTGCGGTACGCGGGCCTCTCACTGTCGTGGCCTCTCCCGTTGCGGAGCACAGGCTCCGGACGCGCAGGCTCAGTGGCCATGGCGCGCAGCCGCTCCGCGGCACGTGGGATCTTCCCGGACCAGGGCACGAACCCGTGTCCCCTGCATCGGCAGGTGGACTCTAAACCACTGCGCCACCAGGGAAGCCCCTGTAAGCTCTTTTAAGGCAGGACCACCGGGCGCTCAGATCCACCCCTCATACTGGAGTAAACTTGATCAACAGTCGTAGGGAGGCTCCACACAAACATCAAGGGAGGACTTAGCAGCACTCACTCTTTCTCAGTGATTCATCAGTTACAAGTTTTTCTCTTTTACGGGACATGAACCATCCAAGGGGACCCCTTTTGACTCGACCTTGTTCCTACCACAAAGTAGGCAGTCTATTAGTGTTTTGTATGATAAAGGAATTTGGAATCTCCTAATCATAGATTATGAGGTTTATTCTTTATTAAAACACATAAGAATTTTTTTCTTATTTATGAAGCAATAAGCTCTGAGATTCCATCATCAATAAGACCCAAAAATCAAATTTTAAAACCAATACTGGGGATTTCCCTGGCAGTCCTGTGGTTAAGACTCTGCACTTCCACTGCAGGGGACATGGGTTCAATCCCTGGTGGGGGAACTAAGATACTGCATGCCGCACAGCACGGCCAAAAAATTAAAAAAAAAAAACCAAAACCCAATACTACCATTACTATAAAGAAACACCTATGATATTGTCAACTAAAAACTTGTACAAAATAACATCCATATTATAATCATATCTTGTAAAACTGAAGGCATATTCCTGGATATATAGAGAGAGCTATTTGGGTGACTGATCTTGAAGTATTAGCGGTGATTATCTCTTTGTTGTATAATTTTATTTTATAGCTTTTGGGAGGGGATACTTCTTTTTTAATACAGCAGCTTTTTATTAGTTATCTATTTTATACATATTAGTGTATATATGTCAATCCCAATCTCCCAATTCATCCCACCACCACCATCCCCATTTTCCCCCTTTGGTGTCCATACGTTTGTTCTCTACATCTGCGACTCTATTTCTGCCTTGCAAACTGGTTCATCTGTACCATTTTTCTAGATTCCACATATATGCATTAATATACGATAGTTGTTTTTCTCTTTCTGACTTACTTCATTCTGTATGACAGACTCTAGGTCCATCCATGTCCCTACAAATAACCCAATTCTTTTTTATGGCTGAGTAGTATTCCATTGTATATATGTATCACATCTTCTTTATCCAATCATCTGTTGATGGGCATTTAGGTTGCTTCCATGACCTGGCTATTGTAAATAGTGCTGCAGTGAACATTGGGGTGCATGTGTCTTTTGCAATTATGGTTTTCTCTGGGTATATGCCCAGGGAGGGGATACATTTCTTTATTTAAAAAATTTCTTATAACAAGTACATATTGTTTTTCTGCAACTAATAATGCTTTAAAAATACATATTGTATCCCTTTAATCAGTAACGTACTTGGCAAACTCCTGAAAGATCTCTTCTTTTGCCCATTACTCTTTGTAATGTAAAAGAGGCAAAGTTGTTGATGGTCCAATATTTTAAGCAGTGTCCTTTCATCAGGAGTGTGAATGGATGGTCGTTTAACAGTTAGTAGAGTAAAGGATGAAGCTGGAAATTGAGTGTTTCATGTGAGGAGCAGGAAAGATAGGTGTGTCTGTGTTTGCCTTCCGATGGGATGGGTGCATTTGTAATGCATAAAAGAGTGAGAATGAAAGAAAGTAAAAGTGTTGACAAGTGTTTTTCCTTTTCTGAAATTCCAATGATACTGACACCCTTGTCTGAGCAAATAACACTTGTATTAAAAACAGAAAAGAGGGCTTCCCTGGTGGCTCAGTGGTTAAGGATCCACCTGCCAATGCAGGGGACACAGGTTCAAGCCCTGGTCCGGGAAGATCCCACATGCCGCGGAGCAACTAAGCCCGTGCACCATAACTACTGAAGCCTGCATGCCTATAGCCCGTGCTCCGCAACAAGAGAAGCCACCGCAATGAGAAGCCCGTGCACCACAACGAAGAGTAGCCCCTACTCACCACAACTAGAGAAAGCCCACGTGCAGCAACGAAGACCCAAGGCAGCCAAAAATAAAAATTAATTAATTAACTAATTTAATTTTTTAAAAAAAAACAGAAAAGGGAACTGAAGAATAGACCAAATTTGTTTGGCTAAGATAAATCAGCTTATAGAATCGGGTGGAGATCTGTCAATATCATGGAGCTTCTTTTTCCTTCTCTCTCTACACTTTTAGAAAAATTAGTTTAATGAAAAGGACATAAAATATTGCGCTACAGGGCCAGGTAAATCTGAAAACACACACACACACACGCACCGTTATAATGAAGGTTTTTTTTTTAACACAGACTACTATCTCTAGTAGGAATAAAGTTTGTGCTTTAAAAATCATGTCCTGTATATCAATATAAATATGTTCAGAGCAAGTTGTAAACTGCTTGAGTTTTCTGACAATAACAGAGGATACTGTTCACCAGAAATAATACCCATCAAGTTAATAACCAAGGGTCAACCATTTGGTTAAGAAATGGGCCCCAGCTGTGAGAGATGGTGGTCTTATAGCAGTAATACTTTATATCTTCTCCTCTTCCCTGGTTATTCCTCTCTACATACAGATTATTTAATTTCTCATGGTTATTAGATTTCATTTTTAATCGTCTTGAATGAATAGCGTGATGTAAAAAAATAATAATTTGTGCTCTTTCATGAAAAAAAATATCTTGCCTAGTTAACTTTATAATTTGTGGTACCATGGTGATTTAAAAGTGTGATGTTAAAATCCCCCTACTCATAGATTACTGTTTTTGTTGAATTTGGTGGGAGACCAGGACATTGGAGAGGATTTCCCATGACCTCATAAAGTCCTTTTCTGTGTGAGAACCCCAAGCAAGAAATACTTATGCTTAGTAACAAGAGTAGTTACAAATTCTGCTTACAAATTAGATAAAAATTCTCCTATTGACTTTGAACTGTATAACAAACAGCATTCCCCTTTTCTTTGGTTCTCTCAAGGTTACAGCCGGATATTCAGCCAATCCATGGTGCTGGTAAATGTTTCACAACTGGATTTCTGGGGGAAAGTTCTGATCTGTGGTATTTGCCAATTTTTCAGGTGTAAATTCTTCCACCAAAACTGATTTCGAGCTACCACGATATTGTCATAACAGGTGGAGCTGGGAAGGAAAGTGCACCAGTTGGATTTGTGTAAAGGGATATGAACCAGCTTCAGTGCATTGCTAAACCCACCCACCAGAGTGATGCCCTAATCATATGTGTTTCTTGTATTTTCCTGGCCTCACTTTTTCTACCCTTCTTTTTTTATTTGTTTGATTTTTGTTCACCATATTTTTATCACATCTAACTTTGGATAGTTTATATATGTTTAAACCACCTGAAATTCTTTCTCAAATATAATACAATAAAACAAACACCAAAAGACATTAACTAATTAGCAGGAAGATTCAGTAATACACAGCTTTTGTAATACTGGTCCAAATCTAACTTTCACTTTGGTTTGTTAGCAATAACCACTGGAAGCAATAGCAGTAACTATTAATTCCCATGAAGGATTCTCTAGTCCTTTTCTTCAGCTCCTTCTTCAAAAAAGAATATGAACCTGGTTCATAGCCTACTATGTGCATTAACTTATTTCTCTTCCCACAGAAGTCCTATAAGTCAGCAAGAGAAGATACTACTGTCTTCATTTTGTGGATGAACATACTTCAAAACTCTAAAGACTTTACCTAGAATCATAGAACTTTTAAGTAGCAGAAGCTCCAACCCTGCTTTGGGGTCATCAAGACCCCAAAGAACAAATCACAATGCCTAGCACTTTCTCCTAGGAGACTGGGGTGCCCTAGATGCTTTTGTGGGTTGGTTATTTTTCACAGGAAGTGAAAACTTGTACTGCTGTTAAGCTTTAAGCATTGCTAGGACCAGGAGTCCTGAAGATAATAATGATGTTTTTCAATTACAATCTATGTTGTTGCTTTTAAATGATAAAATAATTAATCAGAGGAGAATCATAGAGCTAAGCGTCCTATTGCAGGATGACTTTGCAAGGAAATGACCGCCAACATATTTGATAACTGCCTAGTGAGAAAGTGGAGCTGATTAGTATCTTCCAAAGGGCTGATCAATTCTGCATAACTCATGTAAGCTGTGAAATCTGTAGATGAAATGAGTGAATGAGGGTAGACGAGCGTTCAGATATAACATCTTGAGTTAGTCACATCTTAGGGCTCTCTATGGGGGGCTGAGAAGCATTACGTGCAGGTAGTGAGTGGTCTACTCACCTTTTTCCAGGCCACTGCAGCTTAACGGCCCCAAAACTACTCTGACATGGGTTGCTGAACTGCATTTTCAAGTGTGTTTACAGCTCCAGTATTGATCGCTCGATTCCATCCAACTACCCCTTGCAATAAACAACCCTGGCACTGTTGGAAAGCAGTGATACATTATTTAACAGTAGCTAATCAATATAAAACAAGCCTCCCTTTTGTTACAGCCGTACTATTGATAGACTGCTTCTCCGTTTTAATTTTTTATTATTTTGCATTGATTTCTGAAACTCCATTCTGTAGCTTACTTTTTTTCCATCAGCAACTGTGAGCTGAGTCCTACCTGACTAGAAATCTAACATCCTTTTTGAATCACAAATTACCCAACTTAATGAAGAAACAATTAGCTGAGAGTTTTAAAAAATCATTCAACTTTGCTCTAATCAATTTTAATGAGTGTGACACATTAAATGCAGGATTTGGGGGAGGATACATATAGAAAAATCTGAAAAGACAGATTTTTGCTGCTGTGTGTGTTCCGGGGAAAAGGGTCTCCAATTTTCCCATTTAGCCTGGGTGAACGTGTGGGAAACTCAGGCGTGGAAGTACCATTCATACCAGTGCGAATCTGACCTCTAAGTCGTGTTCTGTCAATGGAAGAATAGGGTTCTCTGGGTTTTTTCTTTTCTTTCTTACTTCATTCCTTTTTTTCTTTTCTTTTTAAATCTTAGCTGAGTTGTCTAGAATAAAACATTCATGGCAGCTGCATTGGGCACTGCCGCACCTGAGCGCTAGCTGTAATCAGCTAAACGTAAACTAAGATCTTACTGTCTATCTACATAAACAGAGGGAGTGAGGCGGTGAGGTGCAAGGGAACACAGGTACGTGCGGACTGGGCAGCTGGGTGAAGTGGGCTGAAAGCAAACGGAGAGATGCTGGCTGGTCCACTCACCAACTTTGGTGTTTTCAGTTATCCTTTCTGGCCTATTATAAAATAATAACAACAAAATATGTCACAAATGAACCTACCAACAAAACAGAAACAGACTCACAGAGAACAGACTTGTGGTTGCCAAGGGCTGGGGAGGGGAGGCAGAGGGATGGACTGAGAGTTTGGGGTTGGTAGATGCAAACTAGTACATTTAGAATGGATAAACAACAAGGTCCTATTGTATAGCACAGGGAAATATATCCAATCTCCTGGGATAAACCATAATGGAAAAGAATATGAAAAAAGAAAGTATATATGTATATAACTGAGTCACTTTGCTGTACACTAGAAATTAACACATTATAAATCAACTCTACTTCAATAAAAAAATTTTTTAAAAAATAAAGTTGGGTTCCTAGGCAATTCATAAAAGTTGAAGATTTATTTGCTAAAGATATTTCTTTTTGGTTAGCTATACCCATCAATAGGTATTTGTTCTTTAATACATGTTTTCTGATTACCAAAGAAATTCCAATTCTTTGCAAAACTTTTTGAAAACACATGAACAGAAAGAAAATACTAATTGCCCCTACTCCTACTTAACAGATAAGGACAAAGTTGTTAAAATTTTATCACGCGGGGGGCTTCCCTGGTGGCGCAGTGGTTGGGAGTCCACCTGCCGGTGCAGGGGACACGGGTTCGCGCCCCAGTCCGGGAGGATCCCACGTGCCACGGAGCGGCTGGGCCCGTGTGCCATGGCCGCTGGGCCTGCGCATCCGGAGCCTGTGCTCTGCAACGGGAGAGGCCACAACAGTGAGAGGCCCGTGTACCGCAACAACAACAAAAAAAAACCAAACAACTTTATTATGCGTAGCCTGCCATTCATTCACTCTGTCTCTTTTGTCTCCCCATATAGAACTAATCCACGTGACTTGGATTGAAAATGATGCTGAATATCATGTCCAATCCCTACAGAATGTTGTGTAAGGTAACAGAGACCAGGCTATGAATTATTTTAGTGGTGTTTTCTTTTTGTTGCCATTTTTTTAAGAGACACTGTAGTGTGTCGTAAGACACGGATATTCAATTGTATGTTTGCTCTGTTCAATCACAGTTCATTTGCTAAGGGACAAGCGTTGTCGATATTTATTCACCAGTATAGGGTCATGAATTCCAAAGCCAAGTTATTAAATATAAAGAGTAAAAATAAGCCAGAAATGGAAATGTGAGCTCTGGATAATTGGAAGCAGGAAGCCAGGAGATCAGAAGCAGGTGGGCTTAGGAACCAGGACAGTTGAAACTCACAAATCAAAATAAGCTATGAAAAGAGAAATCAAAGGTCCCTCAGAAAGGAAAAAGAGTCTAGGTGTAGGTTTCCAGTTGGCCCTATGTTTTCTCCATCCCAATCTTCATTCAGCAATAGTCACCACGCACTGAGCACTAACCATACGCCCAGCATCGAAGCTGGCTTCTAGAAAATGAGGCCACACTTCTGTGCAGCCCCCAGAAAGTACACAGTGCTTTAGGATTTGACTTTTAAATCTCACGTTGACTCAACTGTGTGCATTCACCCTTGCTTTCTTTGTTGTTGTTTCTTTTAACTTTTTATTTTATATTGGCATATAGTTGATAAACAATATCCTGTTAGTTTCAGGTGTACAGCGAAGTGATTCAGTTATACATATACACGTATCTATTCTTTTTCAAAACCTTTTCCCAATTAGGTTGTTACATAATATTAAGCAGAGTCATGGAAATAAAAATAAATAAGTAAACAAACGGGACCTAATTAAACTCAAAAGCTTCTGCACAGCAAAGGAAACCATAAACAAAATGAAAAGACAACAACAGAATGGGAGAAAATATCTGCTAATGATGTGACTGACAAGGGATTAGTCTCCAAAATTTACAAACAGCTCATGCGGTTTAATATCATCAAAGCGTTCACTCTTGTTTTTAATTCTTAGTTTTCTTTAAGAAATGAACAACGTCCTCTATACCTATGTTTGTGACTATCTCAATGTAAGCTGTCTTACATCCTACGGGGATGAGGCTCAATAAAGAAAACGCAAGGTAGATCTGCTCTAGAAACTGAGGAGATGCTTTCCATTCACAAACCAATGAAAGTCTCATGGGAGAAAACCTCTAGTAAGTGCTACATGATGCGGGTGAAGTGATGGAGTTATAAACCTCACAATGTGTCCCGTGGGCCTAGCCTTGTTGGGTCACCCAAAGATGCCTAATGGTAATCATTGCCACCTAGCCGTCTGTGGGCAGAATTTGGTCATTTGTTTTTCATTTATGGAAGGGGCTTTAACAAATTTACTGACTGAAAGAATTTCAACAGTGTTTGTAATTTTTAATTGAGAGAATTAACACAAAAATTGGAAATGTGAGCAATTAGAAAGGCAGTGCTTCTATTTAGAGAAACATCAAGTTAATCATCAGGTCTTAATACCAGGTGTGAATTACCTGAACAGGATCCTTTAACTTAGAACTTTAAAAAGAGGAAATAAATTAGTTTAGATGAACCCAAACTCTTATAGATGAAACTATTTCTCTCAGATACAAGTGTAATTCATTATTATAAGTATGAGATAAATGTGGTTTTGTTTAATATCTTCTCACTAGGCAATGGGAAAACTTCTTAACCGCATGTGTCTAGAAGTAAATTTCAACACAGCTCAGTTCTCTTGTGAGTTGTCCTTTCCTTGAGATTCTTGTATTTTCCTGCTGATTGGCAGCAGTAACTTCTTCAGTAAAATTATTTTCCTTTTTGTTTGTTTAAATTATGTAAGGCATAACATACCTAAGGTAAAGTACACAAATTTTAAATGTACATCTCAATATAGTTTTACCCCTGTGGAACACCTGTAAACACCCTTGTAATTGCCATCCAGATCAATATATAAACATCCCCAGCATCGCAGAAGGCTTCCTTTGTACTGAGTCCTAGCCCCATGAAATAGTTTTTGTCACTGTGATTTGTCACTACTCTCTGGGTCATGTGACTTTTGTGGCCACTTGCCAAACCTCCCAGTCTTCCAAGGAACTCTACTACAAGACTGCAGAGCCCAGGGCTGGTGAGTCCTCTCACGTTCCAAGGGTTAGCTTCTCATTCGGGGTTCCCTTAGTAGCATCAATGGTTTCACTGCTGATCACATATTTTTTTAATTGACTGACCCCATTGGTTACAATGGTCCACGTCACCAACTGGCTGATGGACGAACATAGCCCTTAGATTTTCCCAGAATTCCGGGTCTCAATGTTCTGAGCCTCTGCCCTCTATTGACTGAGCAGTCTAGTTGTGGACAGTAAGAAATAGCTTCTAGAAGAGCTCAACAGAAAGGCTAGTCACAGATAAACACATAGCTTTTTATTAACTTCTTTTTCATCTCTCTTCCTTCAAGCCCCCTCTTGTTATAAGTCACTCACAGATTTTCGATGATAGATATCAGAGCTTCTTCCAATAGGAGAGATTGATGACTTTTAAACTCCTTCATATTCCCACTTTCCCTCACTCAGCAGAATTTACAAAAAATACAAAACAAATGGAAGCCATGGTTTCCAAGGATAAATTCTATTTGTGACACTAAACTTAGAACAAAATGATTCCTCTTCAGCAGAGAAGGCTATAAACACAGATAAGCAGGTATACCGACACAAGAACGCGGGACCCACGGTGGCTTAGACATTGACAGGCCCCAGGAAGGACAAAAATACCCATCAAATGCCAATCCTGACAGCAAGTTGCCTGTCAATATGCAAAAAAAAATCATTTTCTTCATCAAAACATACTTGTATTGAAAACTCAAAAAATAAAACCCAAACAACACACTTTTATTAATGAAGATACTGAGATCTCAGCGAGAGTAAATTGCTCAGTTAGAAATTGGTGGGGCAGGAATTTGATGCAGAACACCTGTAAACACCCTTGTAATTGCCATCCGGATCAATATATAAACATCCCCAGCATCCCAGAAGGCTTCCTTTGTACTGAGTCCTAGCCCCGTGAAATAGTTTTTGTCAGCATCTCCAGAAGGATGCTCTTTCTACACTTCAGGAAGCAAGCTACTCTCTATTCCTCCTTACTTTTGTTCTTACATCTCTCAGAGCATTTAAAGCACTTACTATGATCGACTTTTCATATGTTTGTGGCCTCAGACTGTGAACACACACCAGAGATGGGTCTTATGGTTCCTTTCATCAGAGACAAGATCCTTAAGAAAGTTTGTTGACTGAAAAAGTGATTATGACATGTATAAACCCCGAAGGACATGCCTTGGGTTCTAATAAATTTCTGCACCCCTACAAAGGTGGAAAAGTTTCTTCTGAACAGGCAGAATCAGACAAGATAGCTAAAGAGCTTCTAGTCCTGTTCATACACTAGGCCCTCCCGTAAGGCTTATCTGCATGAAGTCCTAACAAAACACTTAGGAGTAATTACTATTATTTTTCTCATTTCAGAGATGTAGATGTGAAAGAGATCTAGATATGTCTGACTCCAGAAAAAGCACCAACCCTTAACCATCATGGCTGCACTGAGGAGGTTTTAAGGCAAGATTCGAATTGAAATATAGTCCTAACGGGTCATTAGAGTCTGCATAAACTGAATTGGGGAAAGCGGATTCTGGTACAGCTAACGGCAAAGTAGGAAAGCAGGTGCACCAGAAGCATGGGTTTAATTCATCTTGGAAGGACAGAGGATGCCTGTTGAGAGAGGTGGGAGAACGTGACTGTAACGCACATGCTCTACCGTCTGATCGCAGATTTGCCTCTCTGCTCTGCCAATTGCTGTTTAACTCTCTGCGAGTGACTTGACCTCTCTGTGTTCTGTTTGTCAACCTCATGGGTTTTTATGCGGATTAATATGTATGTATATAGAAGGGCTGTATCTGGTACATGGTTAGCACTCCTTGAGCCTGGCCACTTTATTATTATTAGCATTAGTATTACTTTAAAAATGGTACTCATTCAAATTTATAGGTTTTGATGTATTCATCAACAAACTTGTCTTATTTTTATATCTGTACTTCTTTTGCCCTGAGTTTCTATGGCTTAGAGTCAATGCATTCTAGATTTGAAAATCTCTTAAGATTATCTATTTTAAGGTTCTCCTTTCAGTACAAGAACATCAGGCAAACAGGTGAGTGACTTGGCTACAGACATATAGCCTGGGCTCAGGCTCAGTGTGAGATGATGGGAAAGAGAGAAGTAGTAAATGTACATCACACAGAGAGCAAACCAAAACTCTAGCAGGGACAGATGCTTCATTTTCTTGAAAAGATCTGATTTCAAATATCTGTTCAGTTGGAAGCCTGGCTGTCAGGCTCTATGTCTGAATTTCCAGGCAATTGCCAACATCTTTAAAATTAATTTTAAAAGTTGCTAGTTTTGCCTGCCCTGCTGCCATCATTTACACCCTACAGTATAGCTGTTTCGATGAGGATCCTTGTCGATAGAGTTCGTTCGATTAAAGTGACTTCACCCAGGCAATTAAGGTTTGAAGAGGTTTTCGTGTAGAGATGGGAGTTCATTTCCAGTGATGTCATTGACCCAGTTTCCTTCCCTGGAAGGAAAAATCCCCAAAAATGCTTCTGGACTTAACCTTGTAAAGTGCCTGGTCAACAACTTAGCTTAATGAGTTATCACCTGGATTTCTGTAATGTGCCCTTCTCCCAAGTTTTCATCCTGAAAGGACCTCCCTTTTTATGTATATGCACATCTATAAGCTGCGTGGAGCTCTACACATATGTGTATATACATATAAATACATCCTTGTATAGTCTGTTGCCAAGGGGCTCAACTTTTCTTCTTCATGGGTCATAAAAATTCAATCATATTTATCAACAGCCATTACATTTGTTGTAGCCTCAGTGTTTTCCTCCTTTTATACATCACAACTTAACTCATGGGATGCATGTTTGGTAACCTGTTTTTTAAAATATCTGGGATCTGTGTCATGCGTGTTGACTCATTTTCATGATATAGGCTGAAGAGTAATTTTGAAAAATGTCCCGCCTGATTAAAATGTCCTTTGCCTAGCCTAAATATACAATCCTCAAGTAATAATAACAGAAAAGAGGAAAAGACAGATGAACCAGAAAATATGAAATCACTCTGATGAAAAATCCCCACTTAATGGAGCCTGTATTACTTTATAATTCATGATAAGAGAGTGAACATGTGAAATACTGTTTTTGATGCTACTTTTTGATGTGATAAGAATATATTATCACACCTTTTCCTAATTTTAACAAAAGTATACTTCAGTATCTCCACTTTGTAGCCTAGGAAATGAGGAGGCTTAGAGAGATTATTCAGGTTGTAAGTTTTACCTAATATGTGAACTATGTGTCAGTTTATCAGAATTTTAATATGAACCATGAGATTATAATAGAAGTATATCAAATATTTTATAGGCCAGAAGTCAAGTATATGTTTAAGAGGGTTTCCTCCATAATCCTCCAGCCCATTTTGCATTAGTCGTCTTACTTGCCTTTGAGGTTTCGTATTGTTGCCAATTTTAATACTTTCTATTAAAATAAGATTAGGCAGTCACACAGATAGAACTTTTAAAAAATTACCTCCACCCTTGATTTCCATTTTTCCTCCAAACTCTTCCTCTAGAAACTATAAAATATTTCTAAAAATTCATGTATTACCAATGAAAGCCATTAATCAATTACCAAACTAGTTGATCTCTTAAGCAAATTCTTAACTAATGTATTCCATTAAGAAGTCTAACCAGATTGACACAGCTAAATGTCCACTAAAATACTCAGCCAGGAAGTGAGAGGTATCAGTCAATACACATATTGTGAAGAGACAGGATTTATTGTTTAGTTCCCTCAAACTGCTTCATACATATACGGCCCGTGAGTGTAAAAACACAAGCTGAAAACCAAAAGCAGATTGTCAAGTTTTCTTGAGCCTCTTTTGATAGCCTCCTTTCTTTGGGGACAGTATGGCTAAGGCTTCAACACTGGGACGAAACCCCAGGCATCTTCTACACTGGCTGTCACCATCCTCGCTGATATGGTCAGGATGCCTTATTGCACAGGGAAGAGTAAATTTATAGAGGCCAGGGGAGCAAAGATGGTAACTTTCACTTTCTGTGTACATATACCTTCTCTATTTCCTGCCAAGACTAGAAAAAGGTAATTCACATCCCTTCCCTTTCTGCTAAAACTAAGCTTTTAAATGAAAATATTTCTTTTCTCAAAATCACGAGTCCCTTTGCTGTGCACCTGAAACTATCACAATATTGTTAATTGGCTATACTCCAATATAAAATAAAAAGTAAAAAAAAAATCATGTATTTGTTGGCTCTTCTTAGCCAATGGAAGTCACGTATTTAGGATAGATTTAGGACATCTCTCTAGCTAAATGTTATTGGCAGGTACCATCATAATTAAGCAATTATAGAATATGGTATGAACAGAAAAAAATTCTCCCCAAAATATAATTCCCTAGCTCTGCTTGTAATCTGAAGCATATACAATCATATCTTGGATGTGACTAGTTGATTTTAACGTGATTTTCTCTCTCAGAGTAACACATCCCAACAGAACCTTAGAAAAATGAAATGTCTATGCTGTGGAACAAGTCAAGATTTACACGCATGGCTAATTGGGTGTAGCTATGCACAAGGCCCAGAGTTAGAGACATATCTGCTTGCACGTGCCCTTGAATTCATATTAAACTTCCTTTGGGGAGTTTGTGTATTTCACGGGCATTTTAAATTCTCTTCCCTGACTGTCTTCTCAGAGTGTTTTTACGGAGTCAGCAGGGCATCCATCCCCCTGAAACACAAAGGGACAGTGAGGCAAATGACTCATCCAGGGTCACCAAGTGAACTGCAGACAAAAGTGAGGGTAGAATCGGATCACTGAGGTCAGAGCACAAGACTGTTCTGCTTTCTCTTGCCCACAAAAAAAAAGTGTTTCAGTAGATTTAATAATAAAATTTGACCTAAAAGCAGTAGTATAATCCTCCATGGCCAGGGAATAGAACATTTAACATAAAATTAGCTTATAACGAGCTAATTATTTCAATTTCCCTTTCTTTGCTTATATAATGGAGCAAGGGCTAATAAACAGTACAATTACAAAAGTGGACAAGGGGAAGGAAATACAGAACTCAAGTCCGTGCAAATAACCATCTGAATAATCAGAAAGTTGGCTGTAGTTAGGAGTAAGGACAATGTAGCCTTTACCAAGCAAACATTTAAAGGAAAGACATACTAAATAAAATGTATATTGCAATGCTATTTCCTTACTTATAGAGGCTGAATTTGAATAAATGAACCTCTTCTAACTTACATCCTTTTAAGAGCCAGTTGGCATTCCATATCTGCGAGCATCAGAGACCCCTGTGAATTTGAGCACTACGGATCTACTGCAGGCTTTGTAGGCTGGTGGCTCCAAACAAGATTTTAGTCTTTGCCTCGCTCTGAAAACTTCCTTTTTCCACCAGAGTTACTGCGCTTGCCAAGAGTGACATAACCTTGAAATTATTTGTTACATTTTCCAATGAACAAACCCAGCTTGTTAAGGAAATGGGCAGCCTATGTCATTAGCAAAGAGTACAATAGTGGACTCAGAATTCAGCCTTAACTGGTGGGCCCAGAGCATTTGTTGTTTCTGGGAAATCACTCTGATTTTAGAAACAGTCCTGCATTTTAACTGCGCTGGTAGGGGTGTGCTGGCCTCTGGAGGTTGTTACGGAAGCATGCCACCTCCTGCACCACGTGAGAGCCGGGGTTCACAGGCTCCTCAATACATCCCCACCCAAGTATCACTGACTCTCATTTTAATTGCCCTTACCATCTATTAGCGGTCTTTCTTTGAACTGGGTTTGTCGGCAGTGAAATAAAAGCTTGACGGCAACTGTTATTGATTTTTTCCGATTATACATTTAATACACCCCTACGGTAGACAACTTAAAAGTCCCCTCAAGAATCAAGTAGAAAACCAAATCACCATCTCACCAGCCAAAGACACAACAATGAACACACAAACGCGTATAATTCTCCAACTAGAAGTAATGGTCATACACTCTATGTGGTTTGATTCAGGATCATAGGGATAGTTATAAAATGACACAACGACCATTGGCTTCACAACATTCACAATTTAACCAGAAGAACCATTCACATTCTCTCTGTACCTATATAGGTGGATAGTGTGATATATGGCAAACAGATTCATCCCGGAAATACCATCATGGAAAGTCTTGATTTGGAGATGGACCAATGTGTGGAATTAACCTACAGAAAGTTGGTGCTTTCTGTTTTTCCTTTAAAATGTATAATCTTCCATGCCCTGGCTACTTCTACAAAAAGCAGACTAATCTATGTAACAGAGGCAGATGGTTGGTTTCCAGCAGGTGCAGGAAGCATCCGGAGCCTGAGGACACTTTATCCATTATCTTGAGTATGATGATGGCTTCTCAAGTGTATACATGTAGTAGAACTTATTAAAGTGTATGCTTTAAGTGTAATTTATCATACGTCAATTATAGCTCAATAAAACTCCTTTTAAAAACACAAAAACAAAAAGCAAACAAAATGTATATTCTACTTTAGCTTTTGATGTGAATTTTGTTTTTGAAGAGGCCGTATTTGCATGTTCCCCATAGAGAGAACTACAGGGAAAGGTATATTTTGAAAACCTTTCCTTCCATTTTTATCTCTGCCCATCTCATTATACCTCCTGCCCTAATAAGAAATGACCTTTACTAGTTCTGCATGTACTTTTCCAGTTTTTTCTTTGTATAAATACACGATTGTGTCTACTTATTTTCTACCTGCTTTTCATTAATAGTAGCCTGCTATATTGATTTTAGACACGTTGCAGTTCTTGTAGAAATTTCCATAAAAGTATATAGAGAACTTCAGTGGAATATATGTTCAGATATTCAGAACTTCCATTCCTGTGTGTGGAAGTCCTATAGTTTAAGTGATTCCCAGAGAAGGACAATTCTTTACAGTATTCTGTGATTACAAACCATGCTGCCATGATAATCTTGTGCCAATGCTATTTCACTTTTGCAGCTATACGTTTAGGATAAATTCCCTGAGTAGGATTGCTGGATCATGGAGTAAATTCTTTGGTAATTTTGAAAGATATTATCTTTCATAAGGATTTTAATATTCTGTAATACTACCGGCAATGGAAGCGTATGCTTTCTTTCAGTCATACCAACATTCTTTGTTATCAAACATTTAAGCTTGTGATTTTGATAGGTGAGAAATTATATCTCATTGTAGTTTCAGTTTGCATTAAACTTTTAAAAGAGATTGAACATCTGTTTTACATGTTCACAGATGTTGTTTGTTTCTCTGGAAAATTATTTGTTCTGATCTCTGCCAATTTTTCTATTAGGTTCTTCCTCTTCTCAATTTTTAGAGCTCATTATTTATTAGAGAAATTAACCCTTTATAAGAGGAGTTGCAAATTTTTTAATTTTCTCTTTTTATTTACTTACAGTATTCGTTTTGAAGTGTGGGTTTTTTGGTTTCTTTTGCTTTGTTTTGTGTTTTGTTGTATTTTGTGTATGCACTTGCCTTGAGTTTTTTTTTTTTTTTTTTTGTGGTACGCGGGCCTCTCACTGTTGTGGCCTCTCCCGCTGCGGAGCACAGGCTCCGGACGCGCAGGCCCAGCGGCCATGGCTCACGGGCCCAGCCGCTCCGCGGCATGTGGGATCCTCCCGGACCGGGGCACGAACCCACGTCCCCTGCATCGGCAGGCGGACTCCCAACCACTGCGCCACCAGGGAAGCCCCCCTTGAGTTTTTATGTGATCAAATTTATCAGTCTATTTTCCCCAGAGCTTAAATTCAATCTTAACCAAAATTCTGTCCAGTAGAATATATTTAATATTTTCTCTTTCATAAAGTATCCACTTAGAATAAGACACTTTTGATGAAAGATAATGCTATCTCATCCTGAAGAGAAGCACTGCAAATCTCTAATTTATTTAAAATTTAATATCGTATTTCCTCTTAAATGGAAGTGTTAACGCTACAAACCTTGGAATTTGACTATTTCAGTGTCTAATCCCACATATACAGTTCTAAGTTTTCTATGATCATGAATATTTGATGAATTTATATGTTTTTGCATTATGGAGATACAGATCTCAATATCAATTCCCAATGGTCTAAAATAGCTCCCTTGGAAGATTAATATAACTCAGAATTTCTGATATTGAATTAACTGCAGAAAACCGTCTGGGGATATACATGGATAAATGTCTCATGTATTCATAGTAGAAAGGCTAAAATTATAAAAATAATAATCCTATATGCTACTTTAACACTTGCATCACTTTATGTTCAATACACAACTGGTGATACCTTGAGTTCTGGAACATCGTGGAATCTTCCGTCTGCTCTGGGCACCTGGTACAGTTGTGTGTGCGGATGTGTGTGATGACAATCACACAGTTTGCTTATTCAGCATCAGCTGCCTTGGGTTAAAGTCTGAACACATCTTAAGCTCTGCACGTCAGGGGTGTTTAGGACAGCTCAATCATTTATTTAGCCAGTACTAACACTGCTCCCTGGCGGGTGGATTCAGAGCTAAGCTCCAAGGCTCCAGCTCTAATTGGAGAAATCTCTGATAAATTCCCACAGCATTCCACTTGGATACGTATTGCTGTTCTGCTATGGATGATCTCTGCACCACTCCCACCCACGACAACCCCGCTGGTATAATCCTGTCCTACAAACTGCTGTGGTGGACAGTGTATCTTTGGACTGATTTGATGGAGTCAGATTTTTCTTTCCTAGCCTCACTGGAGACATTCTGCCCCGTTCAGTTTCCTATTTTGCAGGAATAATGGACAAGGCAAAGTGGTGATAAATTCTGACAGTAAGCCAAGTTATATTTTCTTGTTGCATGAAAAGAAAATACTCATCCTAAAAGCGTGGTTTTCGTTCTCCCTTTTAAATTACTTGAAGAAAGCGTGTTTACCCAGATGCGACCCCCTGGGTCTCCTCTGTCACCTCCAGCAGCCTGCGCATCCTTTCCCACAAAAGCCTCTTCATTAACTCCTTGTGATGTGTGCAAGATCTCCACTAACATGAAACTGTCCTACAAATACTTTATTTCTTCACGTTGGTTAGCAAACATAACTTCAACTCTATTCAAGGTGATGGGTGCTTTGTCTGTACTCACTCATTTTCGTGATGCCATTTTTTTTTTTTTTTGGCCATGCCATGCGGCCTGTGGGATCCTAGTTGCCCGACCAGGGATCGAACCCGGGCCCTAGGCAGGGAGAGCGCAGATTCCTAACCATTGGACTGCCAGGGAATTCCCTTGTGACACCATCTTTTGATAAAAATCACACATTAGTTTCTATCATTGAGTGTATAGTATACACTCTGCTAAACATTCCACATACCTTCTTTCATTTAAGACTCACGACAATCTTATGAGATAGACGTTCTAACTGACTCCATTGTATGGATGAAAAATTGGAAGCATAGATCGTTTAACTTACTTTCCCTAAGCTGTATATTTAGCAAGAAAGCCCAGTGAAAACCCAGGTGTATCTTATACCAGACAGAGCCCAATTTGTCACAGTAATATCCATGTATGTAGAAATATTAGAAAAGTGCAGATGAAGACAAGATGAAAATTAAAAGCCTTCACGCTCAGTTTCCTTCCCAGGAGGTATGTGCTGTCAGCCAGAAATTCTGTAAGCCGGGATGAGTGTCCACCCTTCCCCCACGTCCCCCGACATGGTACATGTCACAGAGGAGCCCAAGCTTTACTAAATATGTTCGACAACCTGCTCTTCCCCCACCTAATGTATCTCCAAGGGGTGTGTGTGTGTGTGTGTGTGTGTGTATACCTGCTTTGTTCTTTTTAAAACATGCATCACAGTTGTCTACTGACAGAATATTCTAGGATATACTATCAGTTATGGAAGCGTTTCTCTACTTCATTTGCTTTAAGTTTTACTGACATTTCAAACAAGCTGCACAGACCACTTTGATGCATACGTCGTTTCATACTTGTGTCTCTCCCTTCCCGCTTGTACTCCTAACAACAGTTTATGTGTTACTATTTTCTTGTTAAGTCCTGGCATAATCAAATTTTAAAACTTTACCAAACTGCATGGTGAACAAGGGTGTGTGTGTGTGTGTGTGTGTGTGTGTGTGTGTGTGTGGTTTGTGAGCAGCTGTCTTGCCCGTGGTCATGAGGAAGGTGAGCAAATCATCTCTGGGTAATAAATTAGTCACTTCAAATCTGTTTTCTGATGAAGCCAATGTGTAACCCAGGAAGGAACCACTAATGAGGTGCTTAACCATCTACCCAGGGGATGGCCAAGCCTCTTTCTGAGGCCTTGCGGGATTGAACAGCATTAGAAATAGATGAACGATGGCTTATTCTGAATCCCCTGCAGGCTGAATTGGTCACACAGAGGGCATGCCCTGTCAGTGGGCTGGCGTTCATTGAGCATCTAGAGAACAGAACGCCCGTTGGACGTGCACAGCTTTTCCACAAGCCCAAGTACATGCTCAGCCCTGGGCTGCCTTGTTCAGCCTAAGGTGTCTGAGAATTTGGTGTTAGAGTGGGTGTGATTCAGTATTATGATATATAACTGCTTGTTTTGAATACTGTCCGACCTGTGTCAAGTTAGTTTATTCCATGGGGCATTGTTTTAATGGAATATTTCTTCAAATTTGAATTCACTGTATGTTGACATTAATGCCTCCTTGACAGTGCTTTGGACAATCCAACATGTCCACACCTCTCCAACTGCCTCTGCCCTCCATTGAGCTGAAATTCCATGTCTTTTCTTATCAGTAAGGAATTAAATCCATCACTTTCAAATGGAAAGAACTGTATCAGTTTCAGAAATAACTCTTTCTTTTTTGAAAAGGGTATGATTTCAGTGTGAGCTGATTTTCTCCATCTATGGAGCACCAGGAAAGAGTGGTGTGGGTGAGGCCATCATACTTGAGGGTGTAATCTGAGTGTAATTGAGGGCAGGTAATCGCTCTAGATGGAAAAAGCAAGTGGTATCATGTATGCAGGATTTAAACTGCCAAGGGCATGACTGAAAACTCCCTCCCAAAATGAAGAAAATGTTTGAAAGAAATATCACCTCTGGCTATGGGTAATTCAGAAAGATAATAACACAAAATTTTACTCTATCTATATTATAGAATCATATAATGGATTCTATAATAGAGTATATAATAGAAGCAAAATGTAATGCAGTGATTCTCTAATCTCTTTATTTTAGAGATGAGAAAAAGAAGATACAGTGCAATAATATTAGTAGTAATAATAATAATGTAATAGCTACAACTAAAACTTCTTGAGCACTGACTGTGTCACAGACACTGCTATAAGCACACTGCATATACTAGCTTATTTAATTCTCTTGATATGAGGTCAATAACATTATTATTACCCATGGAAAATCTGGAGCAGAGGGTTAGGGAACTTGCCTAAGCCACACAGCCAGGAAGAGACAGGCTCCAGTTTTGAATCCAGGCAGCTGGACTCCAAAGTCCATGTTCTTAACCACCACGACCACCATCACCACACACACACACCTGTGTGTGTGTACATGTATATATGCATATATGTATGCATATATATTTAATATATCTCCAATGTCTTCAGTCTGTGGCCCTGTCCTTAAGATCTCTGTTAATATTAAACAGAACCTGGCCTGGCACCACCCCCCAATTACATGTATCATGGAACAAAGGTTATCTTAGAGTTTCTATTTTTTGAATCAATTATTTCCAGTGCCCCTTCCAGAATTTTTTTGACTCCTAAGAACTTAAATACCCATGGTCACCGTAATCCTAAGAACGTTAACATCACTCATGGCAGAGCTCCTGCTCCTTTTGCTTCACTCTCTACTGAAATTGACCCCCTTTAAGAGTGAAGAGGGATTTGCTGTTGTGAACATAAAGTCATCTTTAGGAAATGCGAGATGACAGACTATGGAAAATCACTGCAGGCTGCTATTTATCTTTTCTTAAGACCTATCTCCCCTCTTTGTCTTTCCTTCCCCTTCTCCTACCCTATCTCTTTGTGGCAGGCTCTTCTTTCTGAACCACAGGGGGTGTGTGTGATTTTTTTCCTACCCCATGGTTGGAAGATTTGACAAACTGATCTTGTAATATACCGGGGTGGCATGTAGGGGTTATTTGATAACATAGAGTTCCCTCTACTTCTTGCTTCTATCTGCTGACGCTCTGCTTCATGAAAAGGAATGGATGTTTTCTCCTTCTTGAGTACAGGTGTGATCCTAATATTTGCAAGTATAGATGCTGCCACCTCACACCTTTTCTTTTTTTCACCTCTGCCTCTCTTCTGCACCCTAACTGCCCACTGGAGTTCCAATTGCTCCCACCAAACGGATAATTATCCTTTGGTCAACCCTTCACACCTCCCTACTGGTGAAGAGTTTGCCTTTAAAAAGCTGACCCACAGATGAGGACAGCACCGTTACTGGCAGTGGTCCAGGGACATTTAGGAAAGCACCCTGAAGCAGGACAGAGTGAAAGAACACAGAGTTGGAAGTTTACACAACTATTTGATGAACGTGGGGATGAGAGTGAGAAGTACTGTTTACACCTTTGCAGGGAGCCCTGCACTGATGCGTTCTACAGTCCCTACCAAGACCCTTTCCTCTGTGCACACTGACCCCAACCAGTCCTGGGAGCCCCACTGTTCCCCACTGAAGCTGATCTGTGTATCACAGGAGAAAGGGGTCTAGGGTTTCTGACCCTTCCTGGGACTTGTAACTTCTGCCTTTTCAGGCCTGAGTCCTAGGCTAATATAAAGTTTCTTCCGTTCATATTTTGGTGGCTCTACAATGAGGTTGGAAAAGCCCATCACTGGTTTGTTTTTGTTGGTGGTGGTGTTGTTGTTTTTAATTTTTGTTGGAGTATAGTTGATGTACAATGCTGTTGTTAGTTTCAGCATACAGCAAAGTGAATCAGGTATACATATACACATATCCACCGTTTTTAAGATTCTTTTCCCATACAGGCCACGGTATTGAGTAGACCGTCACTGGTTTTACTTGTCATCTTTTGCTACTCCATTGAACTATTTTTTGTGAAGGAAGCCTCATGTATTCTTCCTTGAGGAAAGCATATTCTTTTGCTAACATCACTTGATCCAACACCTTGTTTAATGGCAGCCCTAGGATTACTGTGCTACAGGTATTTGCTTCCTTCTGGAGCATGAAGGACCACCTGTGGGTCCAGGGACTTGGGCTAATGGTCTCAATTTTTTCACTGAATGAAAAGAGGGGTGTGCCAGACCATACCACAGGGATATGCATGTTCTCACACATGATGCACACTCACACCTGCACCCACATTCACAAATATAGAAATATACATTTTCAATATATATTTGAACTCCATTTACATTTCTAATTTTATATTCAGAGGGATAGGAGTTTGCTTGCCTTAAGCAAGAACAACTTATGGGAGATTGTTCAAAATGGAGGCGTAGAAGGACGTGCTCTCACTCCCTCTTGCAAGAACACCAGAATCACAGCTAACTGCTGAACAATCATTGACAAGCAGACACTGGAACTCACCAAAAAAGATATCCCACATCCAAAGACAAAGGGGAAGCCACAATGAGACGGGAGGAGGGGCGCAATCACAATACAATCAAATCCCATAACCGCTGGGTGGGCGACTCACAAACTGGAGAACACTTAGACCACAGAAGTCCACCCACTGGAGTGAAGGTTCTAAGCCCCACGTCAGGCTTCAATCTGGGGGTCCGGCAAAGGGAGGAGGAATTCCTAGAGAATCAGACTTTGAAGGCTAGCAGGATTTGATTGCAGGACTTCAGCAGGACTGGGGGTAAGAGAGACTCCACTCTTGGAAGGACACACAAAGTAGTGTGTGCATCGGGACCCAGGGTAAGGAGCCGTGACCCCAGGGGAGACTGAATCAGACCTACCTGCTAGTGTTGGAGGGTCTCCTGCAGAGGGGGGGGGCGTGGCTGTGTGTCACCGTGAGAACAAGGACACTGGTAGCAGAAGCTCTGGGATGTATTCCTTGGCGTGAGCCCTCCCAGAGTCTGCCATTAGCCTCACCAAAGAGGGCGGGTAGGCTCCAGTGTTGGGTCACCTCAGGCCAAACAACCAACAGGGAGGGAACCCAGCCCCACCCATCAGCAGACAAGTGGATTAAAGTTTTACTGAGCTCTGTCCACCAAAGCAACAGCCAGCTCTACCCACTACCAGTCCCTCCCATCAGGAAGCTTGCACAAGCCTCTGAGATAGCCTCATCCACCAGAGGGCACACAGCAAAAGCAAGAAGAACGACAGTCCAGCAGCCTGTGGAACAAAAACCACATTCACAGAAAGATAGACAAGATGAAAAGGCAGAGGGCTATGCACCCGATGAAGGAACAAGATAAAACCCCAGAAAAACAACTAAATAAAGTGGACATAGGCAACCTTCCAGAAAAAGAATTCAGAATAATTAATGATAGTGAAGATGATCTAGGACCTCAGGAAAAGAATGGAGGCAAAGATGGAGAAGATGAAAGAAATGTTTAACAAAGATCTAGAAGAATTAAAGAACAAACAGAGATGAACGACACAATAACTGAAATGAAAAATACACTAGAAGGAATCAATAGCAGAATAACTGAGGCAGAAGAACGAATAAGTGACCTGGAAGACAGAATGGTGGAATTCACTGCTGTGGGACAGAATAAAGAAAAAAGAATGAAAAGATATGAAGACAGCCTAAGAGACCTCTGGGACAACATTAAATGCAACAACATTCACATTATAGGGGTCCCAGAGGAGAAGAGAGAAAGGACCCGAAAAAATATTTGAAGAGACTATAGTCGAAAACTTCCCTAACATGCGAAAGGAAATAGCCACCCAAGTTCAGGAAGTGCGGAGAGTCCCACACAGGATAAACCCAAGGAGAAACACTCCGAGACACAATAGTAATCAAATTGGCAAAAATTAAAGACAAAGAAAAATTATTGAAAGTTTACTAAATAACCAAGAGATCACTGAAGAAATCAAAGAGGAAATCAAAAAATACCTAGAGACAAATGACAATGAAAACACGACACTCCAAAACCTATGGGATGAAGCAAAAGCAGTTCTGACACAGAAGTTTAGCTGTACAAGCCTACATCAAGAAACAAGAAAAATCTCAAAGAAACAATCTAACCTTACACTTAAGGGAACTAGAGAAAGAAGAACAAACAAAACCCAAAGTTAAGAGAAAGAAAGAAATCATAAAGATCAGAGCACAAATAAATGAAAGAGAAACAAAGAAAACAATAGCAAAGATCAATAAAACTAAAAACTGGTTCTTTGAGAAGATAAACAAAATTGACAAACAATTATTCAGACTCATCAAGAAAAAGAGGGAGAGGACTCAAACCAATAAAATTAGAAATGAAAAAGGAGAAGTTACAACAGACACCACAGAAATACAAAGCATCCTAAGAGACTATTAAGAGCAACTCTATGCCAATAAAATGGACAACCGGGAAGAAATGGACAAATCCTTAGAAAGGTATAACCTTCCAAGACTGAACCAGGAAGAAACAGAAAATATGAACAGACCAATCACAGGTAATGAAATTGAAACTGTGATTAAAAATCTTCCAACAAATAAAAGTCCAGGACCAGATGGCTTCACAGGTGAATTCTATCAAATATTTAGAGAAGAGCTAACACCCACCCTTCTCAAACTCTTCCAAAAAATTGTGGAGGAAGGAACATTCCCAAACTCATTCTATGAGGCCACCATCACCCTGATACCAAAACCAGACAAAGATACTACAAAAAAAGAAAATTACAGACCAATAACACTGATGAATATAGATGTAAAAACCCTCAACAAAATACTAGCAAACAGAATCCAAGAACACATTAAAAGGATCATACACCATGATCAAGTGGGATTTATCCCAGGGATTCTTCAAAATATGTAAATCAGTCAATGTGATACACCATATTAAGAAATTGAAGAATAAAAACCATATGATCATCTCAATAGATGCAGAAAAAGCTTTTGACGAAATTCATCACCCAGTTATAATAAAAACTCTCCAGAAAGTGGGCATAGAGGGAATCTACCTCAACATAATAAAGGCCACATATGACAAACCCATAGCAAACATCATTCTCAATGGTGAAAGACTGAAAGCATTTCCTCGAAGATCAGGAACAAGACAAGGATGTCCATTCTCGCCACTATTACTCAACATAGTTTTGGAGGTCCTAGCCATGGCAATAAGCAAAGAAAAAGAAATAAAAGGAATACAAATTGGAAAAGAAAAAGTAAAACTGTCACTGTTTGCAGATGACATGATACTATACATAGAGAATCCTAAAGATGCCACCAGAAAACTATTAGAGCTAATCATTGAATTTGGTAAAGTTGCAGGATACAAAATTAATGCACAGAAATCTCTCACATTCCTATATACCAATGATGAAAAATCTGAAAGAGAAATTAAGAAACACTCCCATTTAGCATTGCAACAAAAAGAATAAAATACCTAGGAATAAACCTACCTAGGGAGACAAAAGACCTGTATGCAGAAAACTATAAGACACTGATGAAAGAAATTAAAAATGATATCAACAGATGGGGAGATATACCATGTTCTTGGATTGGAAGAATCAATATTGTGAAAATGACTCTACTACCCAAAGCAATCTACAGATTCAATGCAATCCCTGTCAAATTACCAATGGCATTTTTTACAGAACTAGAACAAAAAGTCTTAAAATTTGTATGGAGACACAAAAGACCCTGAATAGCCAAAACAGTCTTGAGGGAAAAAAACAGAGCTGGAGGACTCAGAATCCCTGACTTCAGACTATACTACAAAGCTACAGGAATCAAGACAGTATGGTACTGGCACAAAAACAGAAATGTAGATCAATGGAACAGGATAGAAAGCCCAGAGATAAACCCACGCACCTATGGTCAACTAATCTGTGACAAAGGAGGCAAGGATATACAATGGGGAAAAGACTGTCTCTTCAGTAAATGGTGCTGGGAGGGCTTCCCTGGTGGTGCAGTGGTTGAGAGTCTGCCTGCCAATGCAGGAGACATGGGTTCGAGCCCTGGTCTGGGAGGATCACGCATGCCGCGGAGGTCCTCCTGCACTGTTGGTGCGAATGTAAATTGATACAGCCACTATGGAGAACAGTATGGAGGTTCCTTAAAAAAATAAAAATAGAATTACCAGATGACCCAGCAATCCCACTACTGGGCATATACCCTGAGAAAACCACAATTCAAAAAGACACATGCACCCCAATGTTCATTGTAGCACTATTTACAATAGCCAGGTCATGGAAGCAACCTAAATGCCCATCGACAGACGACTGGATAAGTGGTACATATATACAATGGAATATTACTCAGCCATAGAAAGGAACAAAATTGGGTCATTTGTAGAGATGTGGATGAATCTAGAGACTGTCATACAGAGTGAAGTAAGTCAGAAAGAGAGAAACAAATATCATATATTAACACATATATGTGGAACCTAGAAAAATGGTATAGATGAACCGGTTTGCAGGGCAGAAATAGAGACACAGATGTAGAGAACAAACGTATATACACCAAGCGAGGAAAGTAGTGGGGAGTGTGGTGGTGGTGTGATGAATTGGGAGATTGGGATTGACATGTACACACTTATGTGTATAAAATGGATGACTAATAAGAACCTGCTGTATAAAAAAATAAATAAAATTCGAAAAAAAAGAAGAAAAGCAAGATGCAGAAAAGTATGAATAATATGACTCTGTTTTTGTAAAACTAACAACAATAAAAATATTTCACGTACATGTAAAAAAAAGAAAAAAGATCAACTTACAGTGATAAATCTGAAACATGTCAGATGGCAAGGGAAGTTCAATCTCATGGTAAAAGAATCTCCTAAAGGAATTCAGTAAATTGTAGAATTTCCTTCTTTTTTAAGGTTGAAGGTATTTACTTGTATGTATATATCACATTTTCTTTATCCTGTCGTCCATCAACACTTAGTTGTTTCCACACCTCCGCTATTGTGAGTAATGCTGCAACGAACATGGGAGTAGAGATACCTCTTGAGACAGCGATTTCATTTCCATCAAATATATGTCCAAAGTGGAATTGCTGGATCATATGGTAGTTCTATTTTTAATTTCTTGAAGAATCTCTATACTGTTTTCCATAGTGGTTGTACTATTTTACTTTCCCACCAACATTGTACAAGGGTTCCCTTTTCTCCATTTATCCTCACCAGCATTTGTTATCTCTTGTTTTTTTGATAATAGATAGCCTAATAGGTGTGAGGTGATGTCTCACCGTGGTCTTGATTTTCATTTCCCTAATAATTAGTGATGTTGAGCACCCTTTCATGTACATGTTGGCCATCTGTATGTCTTCTTTGGAAAGCTGCCTGTTCAGGTCCCTTGTTTATTTTTAATTGAGTTATTTGTTTATTGTAATTGAGTTGTATGAGTTCCTTGTATATTTTGGATATTGGCCTCTTATCAGGTATGTGGTTTGTAAATATTTTCTTCCATTTCATAGGTTCCCTTTTCATTTTGTTGATGGATTTCCTTTGCTGTGCAGAAGCTTTTCAGTTTGATATGGACTCACTTGTTTATTTTTTGCAGGATGGGCAGTAGAAGCTGGCCCACCATGGAGGCCCAGCCATCTTAGACCAGACTCTGAGCTGATGGCCTTTCCAAATGAAGGCATGGGTCCCATCATGCTGTCATTGGTCACTATGTGTATTTCTTTTCTAAGGGAGATTTAATAAAAGAGAATAGAAATGTCATTTTAGAAATGCTACCTTTTACTTAAAAGAAACATTCATGGTGTATTATTTATGATTTCCCATCTTGTGTTCCAGATATGAAGTATTCTTTAAGAAAAATACACACGATTAGGAGACAATTTTAATTGTCATTTTTGAGCTCTTAGTCAAAATTTGTTATACCTTTTTCTGTCACTAAGACTTTTGGGGTTCAGCTGCATCTTCTGGTCCCTCTCTTTCCCCTCTTCAGCTTCTTGAAGTTCAATTCCCTGGGGACAGTGCTGGCACATCATGTATTTACCAGCAGAGAGGACGCCTTGATGGTTTCCCTGCACAAAATGAGCAGCTCTCTTGTCAGGAGGCTGTTTGATCCTCTCACAGCTTGGCCATCTATTGAATAAATACAGGCTACTGAAAGTTCAAAGTATAAACACATGTGAAAACATGCAGGGCTACTCTGTATGGACCCCTGCGAGTCAAATGGCTCTTGAATAATTTTATGCCATTTGGATACATCTTATGAGGCACGAAGTCTAGCAAACATGGCATCTTAAAGTTTGCTTTTCTGACTATTTTCTCTGAAAAGTAATAGGAGTAATTTTCTTGGCAAAAGCTCCCACTATTCCCCTTTCATTTTTCCTTATCTTTTCTGTACTCTCTCTCAGTGATGCCTCTTTCTGTACACTTTCCTCTCCTGGGGAGGTGGATTAGAAAGAAGGAAGGAAGGGGGGGAGGAAGAAAGGAAGGAAGTAGGGAGGGAGGGAGGAAGGAGGGAGGGAAGAAACTTTTGGGGTTTGGTCTTCAATACCGGGGAAACAAGCCATATCTAAATTGGACATGTAGGTCCCATCCCTTGGGTAGAGATGTGAAGATCTTTTCCCGGTTTCTTGATTTTTTTTCCTCTACTGTTTCAAAGCCACCTTTTCTGTGTGTCTACAATAATGGTCTTTGGGGGAGAAGTTAAGCACTGCTTATAAACATGGGATCCCAAGAGACTCAACATTTGGCAAAATCTCATTAACACTTTTGTTTCAATTCTCTATGTTGGATACACTTAGGGTAAGTTTTATTGGAAAGAGGCATCATTAACTCACCGTGTTGCCCTTTTCCCTGCTGCTTGTCCTCGTCAACAGCAAACAATGAATAAAGTATAAGATGCAAGTCCAAACAGTCACACCAGAGCAGGTCGTCTCGGTGGTGAACATCACCTCCTTTCCCATTTGCTTGCCTTATTTTTTCAAACATCTTTCTTATATGACTTGTGAACCAAGAACAAAGTATTTTAAGTCAAGTAATACAGACCAGTAATTATATCCAGTACCCCTTTTATTTTTCTGAGACTTAGCCTCTGAGTTGTTATTTTATCTTTGCGTTCATAGTTACATGTAAAACATTTTATAGAAGAAAGTCTATTGGCTATTTTAATATCCCCGGCAGTCAGATACAGTGTTTAGTACAACAAAAACACAGAACATCTTGTGACTACTCCTCTATGCCAGCCACTGTTTTATATCCATTAAATCACTTAATTATCATAATTTATGAGGTGGGCAGCAATATTAAACCAAGGCACAAAAAGATAACTTACCTTAGGTTACACACCTAATAAATGGTACAGTCAGAATTAGAACATAGGCGATCCAATAGAGATAGGAAGTTTGTTATTTTTCCTCCCAAAAAACATATTTCAAGTGCTATTGGTAAAGTCCATTGCACCTTTCCACTTCACCATGCTTTCTATTACATTTGCCCTAAGGTCACCCTGGACGTTTCGGGGATCTAAGGAGAAGTTGAATTGGAGATTTAATTTTAGGTTTAGTGATATGTTTACACAGTTCACAGTTACTGCTGGGTATACGTAAGTGTCTACTAGCTCTCCTGGTTTAGAAATGAGTCCTAGTAATAACCTTACTGTCCACTCTGCCAATTCACTTGTCACTCTTACACAAAGAATGTAGGTCAGCGTGCACTAGAACAGGCCCACCAGTGCCCTGTGTACACAGCCCTAAAGTAGGTCACACGTACAAGAAACAGATTTGAAATGTACATAGACAGAAGCTTGTCTTCCAAACCTTGCAGCTCATAAATTAAATAAACTTAGTAGAGTTTTTCCTAAACTTGACAGCAATCCTAAAAATTCACTTTACATTACCACTAACAAGTTGCAAAGCTGAAATAAATCTTTTCTAAACAGTGAGAAACAAGAAACACGTTTTGATCAACTGTGCCAGGAGGAAGACTAATTTATCTTTCTACACTCTGGTAGAAAATGCTATGGAAATAACAGAAATCAGCAATCAAAGGGTACACAGCCAAAAACATATGGGGGATAATTGTTTCAATTAAAATGTTTCAATTAGAAAATAGAAACATGCTGCTTTTCTAGATTTTATGTTCATAAGCTTTCATAAATAACTTGATTTTTTTTTACATTTTAAATAAGTATTGACTTTATACCTACTTTTGTAGTCTCAATTCTGTGTTTTTTAAAAAAAGCCCCCAAATCTATAGTAGCTTCAGGTTGGTAGGATTAAAAATACATCTGCTGGGAGGACCAACATGTACTTATGTACATATGTTTTATAGCTCATGACACAAGATTATCATTAACTTTTGGATCTCTTTCTCTTTTTCCTTTCAAAGTATTGCTTAGTGACATAATGGAGTTTCTTTAACTGACTAGTCCCAAGGAGAATCGAGAAGAAATTCTTTCAATGTGAACTCTTTTTAAGCATACAAAAAATAATTCCCTGGTTACCTAATAAAATATGATCATCCTGTGTCATCATGTTTTTCAGTGAGATTTCTGGGATTTAGGGATATTCCAGAGTGACACCATAGGTGAAGACGAAGAAGGGAATCCAACTATGTGGGGCGAACACAGCAAATACTCAACAGATCCATCTAAGTGTTAAACTGTTTAGAGAAGACTTTATTTAATCTTATTAACTTTTTCTTGGTTTATCTATCTGATAGGCTCTCTATTGGTCCAGACATTGCAGGAATGGTCTGGAATAATATTTATTCATTTAAATAATTATTATTTGTCTATTATGTATAAACATTGTCCTAGAGGCTGGTGATGCACCATTGAACAATCACACAAGGTGTCTTCTGCCCTGGAGCTTATATTCCATGGAAGAGTAGGATGCCTTACATGGGGATTAGGGACAGGATCCTGGCTCTGCGCACTCAAAGATCCTCAAACACAACCTACCTAAAACATCCTCAGGTAGCCGTTCATACAAGAAGCACAAAGCCACGCTTGAAAAATATTCAAACGAAAATACACACATTTTGTCATCAGGATCAGTATAGCACACACAGAACCTTGCCTGGGTCAGTGAAGGATGTCATCCTGTGAATTTTATACCTTTGCTCCACCTGACTGCCTCCCAGGATCCTTTCCACCTTTGAAGTTGCTCGTGGATTCATGGTGCTATGCTGAAGATATGTCAGATCTTATACAAAATTTCAGTTTTATCCCTATGATTCAAAAATAAATGAGACTCAGACCCCGTATCTCTCCCACCTTATCATTTTTCTCTGAAAGATCTAGTAGGAAAACTGAGGTAGCAAAGCATCCATTTTAAGACTAAGATCAGCTACTAAGGGAAGACTCCAACATCTGAAATATCAGGATAATATTATCACAAACTGAGACAACACAATCTGTTGTCTTATGCCAGCCTCTATCCTGCTCAAGGGATACTCATTGGTGGTAGAGAATGTGCCCTCTGCCACGGCTTCTCTGAGTAAATTCAGAAAGTGTATAAGTCATAAGGAAAGTGCCTGACATCATTCATTGTGGAGCAAAGTGAGAGACATAGGATAAACCTAAGTTGTTTCTTTGCATTGCATGTAGGTATCATCCACTCTCTTGTTATGTGTTATTCCACTGATATTATTAGTAGAAGTGCATGTGTGGCATTGTTGAAGCAGTGGGGATGTAGACTGTAATTCTTTCCAAAAGTTCAGTTCTTAGTGACAAAGTAATTCTCAAAAGCAATACAAATGGAAAGAAAGAAAGAAAAAGGAAGGAAGGAAGGAGGAAAGAAAACTAGCCTAATAGGCAATTAAGAAAATGCGATTTGGGCTTCCCTGGCGGCGCAGTGATTGAGAGTCCGCCTGGCGATGCAGGGGACACGGGTTCGTGCCCCGGTCCGGGAAGACACCACATGCCGCAGAGCGGCTGGGCCCGTGAGCCATGGCCGCTGAGCCTGCATGTCCAGAGCCTGTGCTCCGCCAACGGGAGAGGCCACAACAGTGAGAGGCCCGTGTACCGCAAAAAAAAAAAAGAAAATGCAATTTAAGCAATAATAACATACCATGTTCTACCTTTCAGACTGCTGAAGAATTTAAGCACACACACAATGTTCTAGGCAGCCATTGCTTATAAAAATCCAGCCCAAATTGAGTGGCATAAAGGAACCATCATTTTATTACGTTCATGCGTTCTGTGGGTCAGAAATTCAGAAAAAGCAACAACAGACACAACTTGTTTCTGCCCCACAGAGTCTGGGAGCTCAGCTGGGAAGACTCATAGTTTACTGGTTGACCTCTGATTGAATGTCAAGCAAATATCTAGAGATGACCTCTTCATATGTCTGATTTCCTCACAAAAAAGGCAGCTAATTTCCAAAAGCAAGTGTCTTAAGAGAAGTCAGATGGAAATTCTCTTTTTGGATGACCTGGCCTTGGAAATCACATTGCATCACTTTTGCCAGTCAAGATTCCACCCATATGCAGAGAAGGAACAAAGACTTTACTTCTTGATGGGGACAAGTGTCAAAGTCACATTGTCAGAAGATTATGGGTGATAGGAGAGATTTTGCAAACATTTTTGGAAAATGCAATTGGCCACACACACTAGTAACCAATTTTTTTGAGGATTTAGGAAAATGAGAGCATAGTGGTTCCTGAATACCATGGGGGATTGATTCCAGGACACCCCCATACCAAAACCTGGGGATGCTCAAGTCCCTTATATAAAATGGCACAGTATTTGCATATAACCTACACACATCCTCTTGTATACTTTAAATCATTTCTAGGTTTCTTATAATACCTAATACAATGTAAATGCTATGTGAACAGGTACCGGTGAGTGGCAAAGTCAAGTTATGCCTTTTCGAGCACTCTGGAAATTTTTTTTCTGAATATTTTTGACCTGCCACTGGTTGAACCCATAAATGCAGAATCTGGGGATAAGCAGGGCCAACCGTAATTACAGTTTCGTGCTATCAGTCTGGTCACCTGCCGTACTTAACAGAAGACTTAAAATGTATCTATCCCTTGACAAACTAATTCAAGGTTTCCAAGCACTACATACTAAAGAAATAACCATGGCTGTTTCTACAGTCCACAGGTGCCGTGGCTCACCTGTGTGTGCATAGTTTGCCCTTTCAAATCATATCTGAATGACTGCAGCACGTACCTCCAAACTGTAAGGGGAATCCAGGAAGTTAGGTTCCTCCACTTGTCCCTGCCCCGGCCCAGGTACCAAAGGTCATGTCCCAAGCTGCTGTCAGCATCAGCTCTCCATCCTGTTCCTGACCTTAGATGAATTCAATGATGCAGAGTTTAAACACTTAGTAATGATGGAGGTGGCGTTACAGGTCATTGTAGTTACTTTCAGTGTGATTTTTTTAAATGTTCTCAATTTCACCTTGGCTAATTCCCTTGTTATCAGAAAAAACGTTATTAAAAGGAAACCAAAAATTTTCAGTTCTTATCTTACACTAACCTGGGGCAGCAGGAGATGTTTCGGTCCCTACCTTACAATGATCTTGCCAAAGGAAGTTAGATAGATAAGACAGATAAACAGATAAAAAGGTAAACGATGAATAAACAGATTTATGTATAATCACATACATAGATGTGTTTTACTTGGCCCATAGTATCAATACATTGAAAAAATCTTTTTATTTGTTGCTGATGTTTACAAATTGGGAGATTTTACAGTAAAAGATATCTGGGTTTTCAGATTTCCCTCAGATAGGAAACAGCATGCTAACATTGTGTTTGCATTCCCAGTACCTCCTCGGAAGGGCCAGGGATTTATAGATTGCAGCAGGGATGGTCCCTAACCAGCTTGATGCTACCTTACCAGCTCATTTCACTAACATACACTACATCCCTAGCCCCTATACACATTGCTGTTTGTGACTCCAGACAAAAACGATATCTAGCAAAACCTAGATAATATACGAAATCATTGTACCTCTTCACCTGAATGTTTTGACATCATTTAGAAGAAACATAAACCGCACATTTTCTCTTGGTTAAGAAAGCAGAATTTAAATCAGTTCCTCAATTCTAAGGAACTGTAAAGTTTACAAATTAAACTTAGTGTTTTCTTTAGTCATTCGTCTCTGTACTTCTTATAGCCTTTTAAGCTCTGCCTTCCAACTGAGTAATTTATTATACACTTTCTTGCATTGCTTGCTGTTTTAAGCGTTAGTCTTCATCTTTCTAGCAGACTCAAAAGTCACTGAAGGCCGGAACCACGTCAGGATACTTGTTTTCTTGAATATAAGTATACAATATATTCTTGTTAGTGATTTGATAAAATCTATCGTTGTAGGCACTGGATAGATATTCTGGGAAAATGTTATTCTGGTCATTGACAAGGCCTTCCCTCTTTGGGAAAGGTCAATTTTTATTCCCAAAAAGGAAGAGAGAGTAAAATAAGTCTCATATATGTTATAATCCAAATCTGCCCTCCTGCATTCATTTTTCAACCCAAGAGTTTCTCAAGATAAAAACAGCACCATAGATTCTTTCCTTCCGTGAAAAAAAACCCAAGTGAAAAGCTCTCAGTTGATTCCAGCCCTACCTCTTTCTGATGTCACCATGATTTGCATGCCAAAGGGAAGCCTGCAGCAGAGTGGCCCTCTCTGGGGGTGGGTGTAGCCCGGAGCTGGAGACTGACAGCTCTTGGTCACGGCCCAGAGAAAAGCTGGCTCTCAAGCATCCCTGGCACTATCACCGGGCTCCTCGGAAGAGGCTAGATCCTGAGGGCGAGAAAAGAGCTGAAGGTCAGGAAGGTTGCCGGTTGCAAAATGTAACTAAAGGCAGAGCTAGTTTCTGCTTTAGGAAAATTTACTGTGGAGGTGCTGATAGAATCCTTAAGTGCCTCTTCCTTTTGCCTTACTTTCTAACTGACGTGGGGTATTGTAATTTTAGCATCATTTTCTTCTCTCAGGTGAAGATATGTTTAAGAGCTAGGTGACAGTTTTCAAATGGATGAACCTCTCTATAGACAATACTAGGGGACGCTTTGTAGCTACCATTTATGAAAAATACATTTGTCACAATTATAGGTAACTGACTTGACACAGAGGCACCTGACCTCAGAAGGGAATGAAAATGACAGTATCTTCCTCACTGGAGCAACAATGTCTTCCTTTTCACGTTGGCTTGAATGGACACGTTGACCTAGAACAACATATATTTACCAATGAGTGATGCAAAGCTCTGACAAAATTCATAACAAACAAATGAGAAAAACGACAGGGCCATGGCCAGATATTTTAGTGAGCTTTGGCGATGGGCGATAGGATTTATATGATTTCTAGAAGCAATCCAAACATTAAATAATAAACTTTTCCAGTTACTACTCTCTTTATGCAAAAATATATATGATGACATGCTGAAATAAACTTGATTAAATTTGATCTTTCTAGAATAACCTCTCAAAATAGATACACTCACAAACTGACCGACAGACATGCATGTGCCCGTCCTCTCTTTTGAACACACACATGTGTACACCTGGCGGGGCTTTATGAGAGAGACGAGTACATTGACTGGCAGGTGACGGCAAAGGAAGAGGGAAGAAAGGGCTTAGATCAGGGTTTGTCAGCTTTGGCGATATCGATGTTTCAAGCTGGTTCATTACTTGTTGTGGGGACTGCCCTATGCACTGTAGGATGTTTAGCAAAATTCTTGGTATCTACCTACTAGATATCAGTGGCACGCCTTCCATGCCAGTTGTGAAATTCAAAAATGTCTTCAGGCATATTGACCAGGGTGACATCACTGAAATGGCAACATAGGAGACCCCAGCCTCTGTCCTCCTACAAAGATCAACAATCAGACAGCTACCAACGAATGCAAACAGCCTGGGAAAGCTCTCTAGGCCATTTAAGAAACTTTAGCAACACAATGGGAAAATCTTTTTTAAAACCTAAGAATAACCTCACAAGAAGAGAAGGAGAACAACTTCCTTTTGCCTTCATTGGCCCGTGCCCCAAGCCAGGTCTGCTGACGCCCAAGAGGGGACTCACTAGCTACAATGAGCTAGCATAGTTGATTCACAGTGTTGTGCTAGTTTCAGATGTACAGCAAAGTGACTCAGTTATACATACATATATAGCTATTTTTTTCAGATTCTTTTCCCTTATAGGTTATCACAAAATATTGAGTATAGTTTCCCATGCTATACAGTAGGTCCTTGTTTTTTAACCTATTTTATATATAGTAGTGTGTAACTGCTAATCCCAAACTCCTAATTTATCCCTCCCCCATCCCTTTCCCCTTTGCTAACAAGTTTGTTTTCTATGTCTGTGGGTCTATTTCTGGTTTGTATATAAGTTCTTCAGATTCCACATATAAGCAATATCATATGATATTTGTCCTTCTCTGTCTACCTTACTTCACTTAGTATGGTAATCTCTAGGTCCCAGTGGGTTCTTACTGAGTTGCTAATATGTATTTTCTTTTTCGGTTTTAGTGGCCATTTATTTGAGTTTTTGAGTTTGCAGTGCTGCCCTGGCCACGTTAGCAAAATGGCACAACGGAGGCCTGAAAAAGTGTCTGGATGTTTCTTCTGGCCCCCTTTTGCTCATTTGCCTTTGCCATGAGGAAGATGAGCTTCATGGATTGAAATTATTCGATCAGTAATTTTGACCAAACCGTCGAAATTACTCCAGCCAAATCAGACAACACCTGGTCAACTTCCAGTCAGGAGAGACTCCAAGACCTGCTCATTTGAGGTCAGTCTAACTCACTGACTCTAGAATTGTGGACTAGGTAAACGTTGTATGGATGTAAAGTTGAACAGCCATTTGTTATATAGCATCATTGTGTCAATGGAGAACTGATACATTTATTAGACCCAGTGAACTTTAATTGTATGCTAGCCATTGTGTACAAAACATTCTAGAAGCCTCAGATTATGTTATCCTCCACCAGAGGGGGTCAACACTTGACTCTAATAGTCAGAGATTGAAGGTTCATTATCTTAATCCAGTCATGAATTTAGCTGGCTCAAGGCTAGGTTTAAGTTTTAGTAAAAGTGCATTTATCTCTGGTCTGTCCCTGTCACCAAGAGCATGGATTCGGAGGACTTTTCTTTGCCTTTGTCTCTTCAGTACCTAGAAACTGCAAGAGTTTCTGCTTTGTTTTTCGGAGGTTTTCTTCTTAGGTCTCTAGGCTGCTTCCCTGAACAGCTTCAGAATGTAGCAAATCTCTTCAAGGGGAGATTTGCTATGATTTTAAAGCTCCACAAACCTCTAATTTTGTCATTCCAGCTCTGCACAAGCACCAAGGCTCTGCTAATTTTTAACTCCCCCAAACAGTGTCCCTGGCAAACCCCCAGGAAAAAGCAACTGGAGATGTTCGCTTGTGATTCATGCCTTTGGCAAGGGGTTTCATCTCTCACTCACTGTTGGTAGAGGGCTCCCCGAAGGCCTTCGTCTCCTAAGCATGGTGAGACGTACATCTTAGAGCTCTGAGGACTTCACTGTTCAGTCACCATTTCTGCTTCAACCTTCAGTGTTTCAAGGCAGAAGCCAAACACGTGTTTGAGACCCCTCAAGTCTCCAACTTTGTCGCCTAGATCCACAGGATTACCAAAAGCTGTGCTGGTGTCTGTGTCCTCTGGGCCCACACCCAGAGTCAGCTAACAACCCTGGAGACACCTGGGGATTTTCAGCACTGGTCTGGTCTGGAAACTCTACCATACCTGCAAGTACAAGTCCAGGCCAGGGTATTTAACTGGAGTAAATTGAACGGATTTCTGAAATTTTTATGCATACAGACAACTTAGCTGGGTAGACGCTCAAGGCATCTTTCCTGTTCTTATTAATACTGACTGAAATTACTTATGGAAATTGAAAAAAATCAGTACAAGCTTCCACACAGCTTAAAACCATCTTGAAGATGACTCATAATTTAAGGATAAGAAACCTCTGAAAGCAAGCCTATACTTCTGGGGGAGAATAGTCTATATGTGTCATATAATGTGATTTAGGGAGGAAGAGCCTTTTTAACTTGGATATTTAGCTGAGAAGGAAATAACAGTGTGAGGGGCAAACTGAAGAAGGAGTGAGTGGACAGTGAAAATGTTTGGTTTACTCCTTTTTATCAGTATGTTGGGTATGAGAGATAATGCCCTGGCCACCCATTGTTCAGGTCCAATTTCCTTTCCAAGCGTCCTGGAAACTCTCAGTGAAACATTTACAATTGATGGAAGTTAAGAAAGCAAGCAACTTAGTTTTTTGATTTACAAAAAACCTCATACCGTTTGAACAATATGATTCACTGGATTTCCTCTTTGCCTTTCGAGGTCACATCCTGCATGCTGTACGAGCCGGAGCTGGAGCCGTGTCATGGTTTTGTTGATTTGCCGCTTGTGCGCTCTTACATTCCACCTCTGCAACCTGCCCCTCGCTTAGACAAAATCAGTCTGAATCCCAGGATTTGGGGGCTAAACAACCATCATCTCTTCAATGCCGTCATCTTTTTCACAAAGGAACCAAAAATCAATTTCACCCATGAGACATTATCCAAATAATGGCCAATGAACCAATGAAATTGTTAAAAGTTGCAAAATCTCTAAAGAAAAATGTACTGCAACATCTTTAATGGTTTGCTAAGGCTGCATTGGCAGGAGGAGAGCTGGGACAGCACTAGGACATAGAGTTTAGAGCCAGAAAATCAGTATCTGAGTCCAGAATGTGTAGGCCTGGACACACTCTATAATCTCTTAAAACTTGTTTTAAGAGGTAAGTTATGAAGTTGTGATGGAAAGATTTAAACATGATAAGACAAAATATGCTATAATGCATCTGTTTATCGGGAGTAAATATATTGAATATAAATTAAAGTACAAGAATATTAATTTAGCCCAGTTCTATGGTGCACATAACGCACACGTGGTTAAAGACCATACTTTATGTGCATCAGCAGGCAACCATGAGCTTGAGTAGTTCAGTGGTTGGATGGGGCCGGGACTTGGAGCGCTTTTTAGGAGCAGGTGGGAAAAATTCACATAGAGTTGTCAGCACAGCCTAGCTACGAAGTGTTTCAGAAAACACCCATCACCAAATAGGGATTTTACTTTGACTACTTCTCAGAAATTTAATTTCTTGATATTCCTTTGGAGGAAGACAGCTTCAAAAATAAAAGAAGGTAAAATGCCTGATCCAGAATTGCAGAGACAGGCAGCCAGGTGGCCTGCTAGCTTATGGATTCTCATCTTTCAGGAGACACACAGGAGTTATACAAGTTGTATCTAATGCTAACACTTAGAACAAATAGGAACATAAACATTCCTGCAGAACTGTGGACTATGACATATTTTAAGACGCAATTTTCACCTGTGAGTGTGAAACATGAATAAATTAGTCTGGAAACCAGCAGGCAGTGGTGAGTGTTTTAAAATATTAAAGATTGTATTTTTACAAAGGAACCATCTATAAAAGTGATTCTGGGTGTATAAATACTTTACGTATATAATTGTACTTATCATTGCATGTATAATACGCAGTCAACTGAACATTTATTTTCTAGGACTTAGAGAGTTAGGGTGAAATAGACCTTGACCCTGACATATAAGTTTATAGTCTCATGTGGCAAGTGAACATAGGGGTAGAAAATTTCAATAAATATGGTGGGGGAATCGGGGCCCTATAAGAGAAGTTAAGTCTTCAGGGAAGTGAAGCGTTTTATGCCATAGAAAGCATAGAGTAGAAGTTAAGATGCAACAACAGGCTTCTAGGGTGAAAGGGTGCCTGAGTTTGACAAATGAAGAGGGTTTTGGCCGGGCTAAGGGTTAGGGAGAGAAGTTTTGCATTTGCATATCTGTAGTGTACTGGGGAGAGAAGAAGAAAAGATGGGAAGAAACAGGCAGTGACCAAAACACAAAGGTTTATGTCTAAACATAAACTTTTTAGAAACTTGTGCAGGAAAGTTGATAGAGGCTTTATTTCTAATAGCCCCAAACCGGAAACAACCCAAGTGTCCATCAACAAGTGAATGGTGTCTGTGCAATGGGACACTGTCAGTGCCAAAGAGAATTCTCATGCGACAAGTTGAACAGATCTCAGAATAATTATGCTGGGTAAAACGAGCCAAACACAAAGGATGACATCCCACATGATTCCATATACACCACATTTTAGAAAAACAAATCTACACTTTGAGAAAGAAGATCCCTGGTTGTCTGTGGACTACTACTCAGCCATAAAAAGAATGAAATCTTGCCATTTCTGACACCATGGATGGAACTGGAGGGTTTTATACTTAGTGAAATAAGTCAGACAGAGAAAAATAAATATTGTATGTTTTCACTTATATGTGGTTCTAGAAAGTAAAATGAATGAAGGTAACAAAACAGAAACAGACTCACAGATACAGGGAACAAACTGGTGGTTACCACAGGTGAAGGGGATTAAGAGGTATGAAGTACTAGGTATAAAATAAAGAAAGTTACAAGGATGTTATGTACCAGCACCAGGAATATAGCCAACATTTTAGAGTAACCTTCTGTTGAGTATAATCGATAAAAATATGGAATCACTGTTGTATACCTGAAACTAACATAATATTGTAAGTTAACTATACTTCAAAAAGGAATTTTAGAAAACTTTTTTCTTTACGAATGTAGATGCATAATGGTAGAATATAATTTTAAATTTGATTTTTTCCACGGGATTGGAGGGATTTTTAACTTCTTCTTTCTTTCTGTTAGTTTCCCCTCAATATTATGTAGTGTACTTGCATTCCTTTAAATTGGGAGAGAACCTGCTTCCACAGCAGCTGTTGGCATTCCTCTGGGGCTGCAGCTTCCTCTCCCGCCAAGGCCTGAGGCTGCCCGCAGAGGAGCTCCAGCTCAAAGCCTGCTTCCTTTTCATTCTTACAGAAATAGCTGTAGAGTAAAATCCTCTGGGGTGTTTTTTCTGGAAAAGGAGAACAGAACATACTCTTAGTAGTTGACTGTGGAAAACACTGCACTAGCTGACTTTAAAAATTCTGAATTGCATGCAAGGAAACCCCAGATTAACAAGGGGAGGTTTCATAAGGTTAAACACCTCAGTTGAAATGTCATGGGTGTGGTGGAAATATATGTGACTGACTTCTTCCAATTACTTCATCAGATTCTTATTTTACTATTATTAATTAATATCCTCCTCCTCCTTCTTCTCATCATCATCATTATCTAGCTTTAAAATAAGATGCAGCATTTGGTCACTCTTACAGGAAGCTTTCAGTCTGAAGGTTCTGGCTGATGTCACATGCAGGACTAGTCTGGTATTTTATGTCCAAAGTGATTATTGTTTCTGTATCAGTTGGAGGTGGACATATTGAACTCATTTCTCCATAATGTGAATTTGAAAATGTGTTCTTGGGGAAAAGAATGCATTCAATTCAATGCTTCACTCTGCCTTTCCTAATTTTTGCTGAGACCAAGAGAGTATAAGAAAACCTGACAGATGAATAACACATTATTTTCAGAACCATGTCCACAATTCATTTGGCTCACTCAGTAACCATATAAAAGGCACAAGAACAGTGTTGATGTCCTTATTCCCAAGGCCTTCAATGAGGCCCAAGGATGCTGAATTAGTTCACTAAAGTCACCAGTTCACCCGGAGAAGAGTCAAGGATTCCCAGCTCAGATCCTTCTACCATTTAGAACTCTACCGCTTTTTCAACTATAAGATATCTGCGCTGACCCCACAAAATGTAATTTCCATGTAAGTGAATTATTTGCAGCATTTGCATCTTGGAGGGTTTCTGGTCACAGAGAGTTTCAAGGGAGCTAATGTTTATTGAACCTTCTAAATGTCAGTGGTTATATTATGTAATTCTTACCATGACATGTGAGATAATTATCATGATGTCTGTTCTACAGATGAGAAACCATGAGACAAACTGACTTGTCTGAGATTGTGCAGCGTTTGAATGGTAAGGACGGACTTAGACCCACTCCATGTCCTGTGTCACTGACCCCACAATCCTTGGAGGCAATGCCAGAGATTTTATTGAGCATGTTGGGATTGTCAGAGTTAGGAAGGATGGGACTGAGTTATTTGCCACACCCTGATATAAATCTTCAAGTCTCAAGTGCTGCAAACTCAGCTTTGCATAATCTCATACAAACATTAGTGGAATTCAGGAACCTCATAGAAACAGCTAGAGAGAGGCTCTTGCCAACCCGTCATCCATTCATGGGCTTTCCCAAATTTGAATTACTAACATTCCAAAGTTTCCCTCAAAATGCCTGACTACTAAAATCTTAAGATGTACTTTCTAGACTGTATGCCCCAGATTGGGGGGTCTGGGTCTTCTACATAGCTAGTGCTTCATAAATGTTGATTGCTTAAATGAATGAACTTTATTTTTCTGAAATTAGAAACCATGAAAGCCAATAGAGCACACAGTCAAAGTATGTTAAGCCTAGATGCAGAAGTCAAGAACATTGCCTACTATTATACAAAAAGCCGTTGTCAGACGTGAGCACGAACTTCTGACTTTCGATTCCCTGGCTGTAAGCACTAGTCAAGAGAGTTGTGCCACGTCTGTTATTTCGCGAGATAACTCACGTGTAATAAATGGTCAATATGCACGTAAACATGAATTTAGTAACATGTCAGCTGTAAGCCCCCAGGGTTTTCTTCGGAAAAAGGGAGACCCATATACAAGATCATTCTGGGTCAGATCTCACTAACACTCTGGCCATTCATGCATGTGTCATTGGTCCCACAACCTGTACATTTTCATTGTCGCTTTCAGGCCATAATGAACAGGCTTCTGTCTTACAGATAAGTTCCCAGGAGAAAGTGCATATTGTTCACAATGCAATGTTTGTTCCAGTAGGTTTTTACGATCTTTCTCTCTCTTCCCTTTCCTAGCTTCTTAAGCATCTCTATGAATACCGTAAGAATGTTCTCTGTATCAGGTCATCATGTAAATCCTGCCAGCATTTCTTGGATAAGAACCAAGATTTAAGTGCTATGAAAATAGAATATTTCAGTTTATTAATGGATTAGGTACTATAATCTTTCATAGGATACAACTACAGTCTAAAATTGTATTTTAGTCCATGGTTAAAGACACACAAAAGAAGTTATAATACCTATAGGTCAATAATTTTTTTGACTTCACAAATTTATCTTTCAAAGTTTTAACCAGATAATATTGAATATATACATATTGGCTCAATTTGTACTCATTCTTTAATTGAACATTTTAATTATTCCACAAAATTTAGCACTTCCAATAACTTATTGTGTTCTACTTTATTATATTATTTTACCAGGCTCATATTTGATCAATTCATTTAGAAATGAATTTATGGTCCATTATGTACAAGACCAAATACTTGACACATGGACTCAGAGTTGTTGTTTGATTCTAAAGGCAAAAAATGTCTCTCATTATTAAATAAAGAAAAAAATTCCTAAGTTTGTTATATTTTGTACTCATACGTATCTCTGTGTATATTGTGTGGTATATATATACCTATGAATTTTCTGAAAAGAATTATTCCATACAAACAGCAACAATAACACAACACACGAGGAAAAATGCATTCTTTTCAACTTTCTTATAGTTTGGGGTAGGAATTTCACTTTGTTACTCTAAAACCTTGTAGAACATTCACACATCCAGATTTAAAATAAATTGGTTGGATAGGCACACAACAAACCATCAGATAAATGAGACTATTTGATTACAGAATTCTTCTCTTTTCAACTTTGTGTCTCTAAGGCTAAAGCATGAGATATATTCTGCGTCATTAAAAATGTATTCCTCAAATGAGTGTGACATGGTTGGGTGTGTATTTTAGAAAGACTCCTTATTTCAGAATGTTGAATGGAGATGACTCAGATTGAAAATAGAGGGCAACATGAAAGGATTCAGGTGGCCATCGATGCAAGGTATGTCGTTGGCTTAGACAATGGGAGTGGCCATTTGCTTGGAGAGGAGGAGACAAGTTTAAAAATTATTTAGAAGTCACACCATATACAAAAATTAACTCAAAATAGATCAAAGACTTGAATGTAAGAGAGAAGACTATAAAAATCCTAGAAAAGAAATATAGTATATCTTTGTGACTTTGGGTTAGGCAAAGTTTTCTTAGCTATGCTACCAAGAGCACAGGCAACAAAAGAATAAAATAGATAAATTAAAATTTATCACAATTAAAAACTTTTGTGCTTCAAAGACTACCATCAAGAAAGTGAAGGGCTTCCCTGGTGGCACAGTGGTTAAGAATCTGCCTGCCAATGCAGAGGACATGGGTTAAAGACCTGGTCCGGGAAGATCCCACATGCCGCGGAACAACTAAGCCCACGCGCCACAACTACTGAGCCTGCGCTCTAGAGCTGGCGAGCCACAACTACTGAAGCCCGATTGCCTACAGCCTGTGCTCCGCAACAAGAGAAGCCACCAAAATGAGAAGCCCGCACACTGCAATGAAGAGTAGTCCCCGCTCGCCGCAACTTGAGAAAGCCTGCACACAGCAACGAAGAACCAATGCAGCCAAAAATAAATAAAATAAATAAATTTTTAAAAAAAGAAAAAAGAAAGTGAAAATTCAACTCAGAATGGGAGACGATATTTGCAAATCATATACATTATAAGAAACTTATAACTAGAATATATAGAGGATTCTTACAAATTAATAATAAACATTCAAATAACTCAGTTTAAAAATGGTCAGGGCTTCCCTGGTGGCGCAGTGGTTGAGAGTCCGCCTGCCGATGCAGGGGACACGGGTTCGTGCCCCGGTCCGGGAAGATCCCACATGCCGCGGAGCGGCTGGGCCTGTGAGCCATGGCCGCTGAGCCTGCGCGTCCGGAGCCTGTGCTCTGCAACGGGAGAGGCCACAACAGTGAGAGGCCCGCGTACCACAAAAAAAAAAAAAAAAAAAAAAAAAAAAAAAATGGTCAAAGTATCTGAATATACATTTCTCTAGGGGAGATGTACAAATGACCAATAAGCCCATGAAAACATGCTCAACATCATTAACCTTCAGAAAAAGGCAAATCAAAACCACAATGAGCTACCACTTTGCACCTTCTAGGATGGCTGTAAGAACAAAGACAGATAATCACCAGTGTTGGTGAGAATGTAGAGAAAATAAGCCCTCATCCACGACTGACAGAAGCATATCATGATGAAGCTACTTGGAAAACAGTCTGGCAGTTCCTCAAAAGGTTAAATATAGAAATTTTTTATGACCCAGCAATTTCACTCCTAGGTATGTACCCAAGAGAAATTAAAACATATGTTCAAAAACTTATATTGATACAAGCATGTTTATTAGGGCATTATTTATAAGAGTCAAAAAGTGGAAACAGTCCAAATGTCCAGCAACTTAAGAATGGAGAAATATCCACATAACTGGCTATTATTTGGCAGTAAAAAGGATGAAGTATTGATGCATGCTACAACATGGATGAACTTGGAAAACATCAGGCTATGCATATTGTGTTATTCCATTTATATAAAATATCCAGGACTTCCCTGGTGGTGCAGTGGTTAAGAATCCGCCTGCTATTGCAAGGGACACAGGTTAGAGTCCTGGTCTGGGAAGATCCCACGTACTGCGAAGCGACTAAGCTCGTGAGCCACAACTACTGAAGCCCGTGTGCCACAACTACTGAAGGCTGCGTGCCTAGAGCCCGTGCTCCACAACAAGAGAAGCCACTGCAGTGAGAAGCCTGTGAACTACAACTAGAGAAAGCCCTCATGCAGCAACGAAGACCCAACACAACCAAAAAATAAATAAAATTTTAAAAATAAAATGTCCAGAAAAGGAAAATTTATAGAACCAGCAAGTGGAATAGTGGTTGCCTAGTGCTGGGGAGTTGGGGAGAGATAGGGATTGACTGCTAATGGGTAAGAGGTTTCTTTTTGGATTGATGAAAACATTCTAAAATGATTGTGGTGATGGTGGTACAATTTTGTGAATATACTAAAAAAATTTGAGCTGCACACTTTAAGTGGATGAATTGTATGGCATGTGAATTATATATAGATAAAGCTATTATGCGAAAAAAGATTTAGAAAGCAAATTAATGAATCTTGATTATTTTTTGCAATGTGAAGTAAGAATAAGGGAGGAGGAGAAAAAAGGCTTTTTGATCAGTCACTGTGGTAGAAGAGAGTGACAAGGAACACGGGAAAAAGGAGAAGGTTCATTAAGGAAGATGGCTAGCTCATTTTGGGACACAGCAAGTTTGAGAAGGAGATAAATGCATAGCACTGAAGCCCAAGCCCAATGTCTGGCCTGGAGATAGTAAATTTGGGAAAAAGGAGCACATAGGTGGTAACTGAAGTCATTATTGTAGGTGAGACAAGAGCCCAGAGTAGAAAAGCCTTTGGAGCTCCAGGCTTTAGGAGGCACGGCTGAGAAGAAGCATCAACTAAAGAGACTGGTGAGTTCTTGAAGTAGTTCATTTCTATTAGCTAATGTGTGACATCTGTCACGTGAAAAGTAGTATTTTAAGGAATGTGTGTGTCATTAATATGATTGGCTAATCTAAGTACTGGTAATGAAAATGGGGGCCTTAAAATAAGGAAAAACACCTCTTTTTTTTTTTTCTTTCTCCAAGTGATTGATAGTCCGTGGTAACTGTGTTATTCTGGAATAAAAACAGCTTTAACACTTAAAATCAACAAGATTTCAAAACCTAACTTTCTTAATACCTAAAATTGTCCCTTGACTGAAGTTCTCACCACATATTTAAGTGCTACTAGATTACTTATTCCATTACTGTGCTACAAACTCTTTGAAAGAAGGATGCTGGGTCATTTTCGCCCCTTAGTATTCTGTACCTTAAAAGAGATAGTCTATAAATATAATTTTTATCTGTTATTAAAGCAATGATTTCTCACAAACAGGTTAATTTTCCAAAGGAGGTTGGTTACTGTAAGGTCTTCTATTGCTGGGTAATTCAGATTGTTTCTCTTACAGCTTATTGTTTGAAGTTACTTCATTAGTGTTTATAGTACGCTGCCTGGAATGCCCTGTTCCTCAAGATGAACCCACCAGGACTATTGACTTGGCAGCCAGCTGCTTCTTAAAACTAATGTACAAATGAGATAAGAATAATCAACTAAAATATTTACTTGAATACTTTCCAGAATAATTACGGAAAGTCTCAAACCAGAATAACAAAATTTGAAGAGCAATTGTAGATACATTTTGCTCTCACATACTTGTGAAGACAAAGGACAGAAAATGCTAATATAATGGTCTTCATCGCTGTCACAGTATTGTTTAGAATATTTTAGAATACATGTCTTGTGCGTAGATACGTATTTCTGTTAAGCTGTTTTCCAGAGGAAGTTTTAATTTTGCTTCTGGAGTTTTAAAAACAGGCTCAGAGCTCCAAATGGTAAGAGAAGAACTGTTAGAATGAGGCATGTCAGTGTGATGGTCCCTGATGGATATTTGCTAGGAGACCATCTGTCACGAATATTTTCAGAACTTGGTCCATATTAGGACCAAAGACCAGGAGCTTATTAGTTACAAACTGTCATTGAAATATCCCTTCCCCTTCAACCTAAAGTAACCCAATTGAATGTTTGTGTGTCATCATCTTGCAGCTTATGAGACCAAGAGTGTCTCTTATCCCCAAATTCTGATCTGGAATATTACTTGGAATTTCACATTATCTCCTTTTTTAATATTAAGGAAGGTCTTGCAATGCCTCCCTATGGAGGGGGGTCATGAAGAGTCACTGTAGGATGAAAGTGTCTGGAACAAGCCTCACTCTCTACTTAGAGAAAGTGAGGACACCCTTTCACTACCTCACAATTTCTCATCTCCAGGGGAAACCATTGCCAAGATCTGGTGAGTAGGCGTCTCATAGAAGAGTGAAAGGAATACAAATCGTCCTCACGCTTCTCTTCATGGCTTGCAGAGATGCACCCAGGGCCAGGGTCCATTTGGACTATTATGGGCTCCTTTGACACTAGAGAGAGAAACTGAATCAGAGCAGATTTCAAAGTGAGGAAGTGAACAGCAGTAGCTTTGATCTGACCTTCAGGAGGGAGCGACTAAAGGAATATCTGTTGTTTTCCTTGTGTTGTGTCACCCTGGTCAGTAAAAGAAAGAGCACCCAGTTCTGGGGCAGGGCCTCAGTGGGGAGGCTGCCTTGGCCATGGTAGCTGCAGTCTGAGGTCAAGCGAGTGTTGTCCCATTTTAATGATAAGGAGTCGGAAGGAGCTCAACTGTATACCATGAATTTGAGTTTTTATTCTGTTGGATGTGAGAAGTGAAAGACAGGAAGCCTTCTAGGAACTTTTCTTAAACACGATAACTCTCTTCCCATGAAGCAGCCTTTTTGATCAGTGATTGAAACATATACCATTTACATTTCCTAGGTTGGAGGTTTGAAGCTTTAAAGGCAGGCATTGACTTCTCCTCTCTAACTATGAAACACCTAGATGGCAACTTCTTCCAATAGAAGGATGTTTCGTCTACATTGAAAATCTGTTGTTTAGTGTAGCCCCTTTCATTAATGATCTTCTGAATAATTTGCTGCAGCTTCTATATCAGCACTTTCTGCCATGCTCTGTACTTTTAAGTTATGGAGATGTGGCTCCTTTCTTTAAACCTTGTGAACCAACCTCTGCTAGCTTCAAACTTTTTTTCTGCAGCTTCCTCATCTCTCTCGGCCTCCACAGAACTGAACAGAGTTAGGGACTTGGTCTGGATTAGGCTTTGGCTTATGGAAATGTTTTGCTGGTTTGATCTTCTATCCAGACCACTGAAACTTTCTCCACATCAGCAATAAGGCTGTTTCATTTTCCTATTACTCGTGTGTTCACTGGAATAGCACTTTTGATTTCCTTCGAGAACTTTTCCTTTGCTTTCACAACTTGGCTAACTGTTTGGCTCAAGAAGCCTAGTTTTTAGCTTTTTTTCTGGCCTATCTTCGCTTTCAACATGCCTTCCTCACTAAGCTTAGTCATTTCTAGAATAAGAGACTAACTTTTATTAAAAGTGAGTGGCCACTTTTGCAGACCCAGCAGGTTTAAGGGAATGTGGGTGTTCAAGGTTATGAATTGTGTCTACTCAGATAACTTCAATCTCAAGTCTCAGAATTTCACTGATTCCTTATTTGGACCCTCACACTGGCATATGAAACCTGGCAGGACTGGAAACTTTCTCTGAAGCTTTATTACTTTTAAAATTAAATCTTGAGCCTGGTTCTCTGCTCTACTTGCCCTCTAGCTATAGGACAATCATATTAAGAAGATCCATTGGCTTTCATATTTTGCCTGTATTAGTAATTAACCCCCTTAGGTCTGATATTATCTCTTTTAACAAATCATTGGTGCTTAGCAACAGCTACCAAATTCCCCAACCCTTACAGTTATCATTTCCTAGGTTGGTTATATCTGGCTATATCGCATCAGCCAGCAGATCTCCTTTCACTCATATTCCCTCTTGGTCTACATTTTGAAAATTTAAAGCGTTAGACTTCTACAGCCCAGCAATAATTATCCATGCACCACATACTTCAAGTGACAAGGACCCCATTGCCAGGCAGGCAGGTGCAAAATCACATTTTAGAGTCTGTTTCCTAAGAGCGCTCCTGGCACCAGGGAACAGAATATGAGACGAACAGGTCAGCTGTTCTGTGGAGCCTGCGGTGTGCTCCCTGCTCCTCCCTTCAGGACTCAGACGCTCATTCCCTCAGTTGCCGAGATCAGTGCCTGCTGGTGGTTCCAAAGGGAGTCCCTTCCAAGGATGCTCCCTTTCTGGGAAAGGAAAAAAAGGTATGCCTCACCCAAATTTCTGGGCCCTTGTCAGCAGCAGCCTGCGTTCAATGATGACAATTCCATGTGGACCCAGGGACAAAGGCCCAGATCCCTTGCTTCAGTTGAGGTCAACTACAAAAGGCTACCTCTGCTCTGAACTCCCTGGGGGATTGGGTAAATCTTCAGGGGCAGCTGCATCACAGTTCAGCTCTTTCTGTCACTCTTACTCCCTTAAAGATACTGCTGCTCAGGCCTTCCCTGGTGGTGCAGTGGTTAAGAATCCGCCTGCCAGTGCAGGGGACACGGGTTTGAGCCCTGGTCCGGGAAGATCCCACATGTTGTGGAGCAACTAAGCCTGTGCGCCACAACTACTGAGCCCGCGTGCCACACCTACTGAAGCCCCGTTTGCCTAGAGCCCATACTCCACAACAAGAGAAGCCACCACAATGAGAAGCCCATGCACCGCAGTGAAAGTAGCCCCCACTCACCGCGACTAGAGAAAGCCTGCATGCAGCAACCAAGACCCAACACAGCCAAAAATAAATAAAATAACTAAATTTATTTTTTTTAAAAAAGATATTGCTGCTCAGAACACTTAACCAATATAGCTCCTGTACTCAAATATCTGCATCCCATCGATACAGACCTAAGACACGTGTGTTAACTTTGCGGGGAAATACTCTGAAGAAATAGAGCCATAAGGGGATGAGGAAGGCAGGACTGGACAAAAGAGAAGTTGACCTATAGTGCATCCTCAAAGGTAGCTTCAGGCACGCCTATGGGGAACCTTGAAAGAGCTGGAATGGCCCTAAACTGTTGTAAAGGAGTGAGGCCAGTCACTGGCCATGGTCTGTCCCCTAGGAGAGGTCACAAACTTGACTGAGGCCGTTCCTACATTTGGGAACACTTTCCAATGAGGGACACAGCTGTGGGCCATCAGAGACACGTACCTCTAGAAGCTCCTAGAAGCTTGGGGATGAGGCCACTGGCATCAAAGGGGATTTGGGAAGAGTACCACAATCTTCACTATGGTGTGTGAATGTGTGCATTTTACTATTTCTATATTAGCTAACGAAATATGAAAATGTAAATAAATTATCGAAGATTATAACTCAGTATCAGTTTCTCTGCCCTTAAGATCTGTAAATATTCGCAAGTGCCCCAACGTAGTACTTGAGAAAAAATCCAGTGATCTCAACAATGTTTCTTGGGGAGGAGAGGAGCATGTTCCCTTGGTTAGTTACGGCTCTGATCTGACTTCTGAGCCATTTCACCATGCCATACGTAAGGGTTAATTTTATGTGTCAACTTGTTTAGTCCACGGCACTCAGATAATTGGTTGAACACCAGTCTAGATGTTGCCGTGAAGGTATTTTTTTAGACGAGATTAACATATAAACCAGTAGACTCTGAGTAAAGTAAACCATCCTCCACAGTATGGCTAGGCCTCATCTAATTGGTTGAAGAACTGAAAAGAGAAACATTAATGTCCTCTGAGGAAGAGGGGATTTTGCCTCCAGATGGCCTTCAGGCTCCAGAGGCAACATTTCTCCTGTCCCAGGTCTGCAGCCTGCTTACCTCCTGCAGACTGTACACTTACCAGCCCCTACAATTTCATGACCCAAAGCCAGTTCCTGAAGACCTCTCCCTCTCCCTCCCCCTCGCACACATGTGTTGTTTTTCCCTGCATCCTGCCATGATACTGTCAATCACCTTAGCTAATAAGCTGAATACTCAGTAGGATATGATGCTTCTGCTTAGAAATAGCCCACAACCTGTAATTTGAAATTTAGCAGAAAATGCCCTATAATGACACTACATTTTCAGTTCTATTGAACTGAAATCATTAAAATTTTATTTGAATTCTTATGAAGTACATATCTGTGGTATATATATATATATATATATAACATACATATATATTCATCCCTAACACACCACACCAGACCAAACCATGTGTCCCTTTTCAATACTACATCAACTGTAATATATAGAACTGAATCTTTCTCCTTGATTTTCACACACACACACTCACACCACAAGCACACACACTCATACAAGGCCTTTATATAAGTAGCATACTTTACTGTAAGTTCAAAAAGAAATAATGTATTTTTGGCAACATAAAGTAGATTATTGAAATTTTCTCTAAAATGTTTCATATATAATGTTTAATTCAATAGAGAAAAATGATAATTGAGCATTTTTAAAAAAGACAGTACAAACAGATCTACAGAAAATTCAGTCTTTTTAAAAAATTATCTGTGACTAATAGGTCAAGAAATTAATGACAAGAACAAGTATAAGAACTTCATCATAGAACCGTAAATTATAAAAATGAGTCCAATAGAAATTTTGGAACTAACAAACATAGTAGAAAAATTATCCAATAAGTGATATTAATATCAGATTAGATAACTGAAAAGGGAACTTTTAAGTTTAAATATAGCTCAGAAAAACTTTCTGAGTCTCTGGCACTGAGCAGCAAATGGATGAAAAAATATGGAGAAAAGCATAAGGAATGTCCAAAACATTGTTAAAGATCCAACATACATGTAATTAGAGTCTGAGGAGAAGAGAGAGAAAGGAGCAGCAGTAATATGTGAAGAGAGAATTTTTTTTTAATTCATGGACGACATTGTCACATACTGAAGAAGCACAGAGAATTTTAAGCAAGATACATACAGAAAAAGTCATAGCTAGGCAAAGATTGTAAAACTTAAGCAGCAAAGAAAAAGAATTTCATAAAGTAGCAAGAGGAACAAGATAATTTAACTTCTAAAGGGCAATAATATGTATGGTAGCTGGCATTTTTTTTTTGAAATGAAAATCATAAATTAAAAAAAATTTTCTTTTACACAGCAGGTTCTTAGTAGTCATCAGTTTTATACACATCAGTGTATACATGTCAATCCCAATCACCCAATTCAGCACACCACCATCCCCACCCCACCAAGGTTTTCCCACCTTGGTGTCCATACGTTTGTTCTCTACATCTGTGTCTCTATTTCTGCCCTGCAAACTGGTTCATCTGTACCATTTTTCTAGGTTCCACATATATGCAGTAACATACGATATTTGTTTTTCTCTTTCTGACTTACTTCACTTTGTATGACAGTCTCTAGAGCCATCCACGTCGCAAAAAATGACCCAATTTTGTTCCTTTTTATGGCTGAGTAATATTCCATTGTATATATGTACCACTTCTTCTTTATCCATTTGTCTGTCGATGGGCATTTACGTTGCTTCCATGACCTGGCTATTGTAAATAGTGCTGCAGTGAACATTGGGGTGCATGTGTCTTTTTGAATTATGGTTTCCTCTGGGTATATGCCCAGTAGTGGGACTGCTGGGTCATATGGTAATTCTATTTTTAGTTTCTTAAGGAACCTCCATACTGTTCTCCATAGAGGATGTATCAATTTACATTCCTGCCAACAGTGCAAGAGGGTTCCCTTTTCTCAATGCCCTCTCCAGCATTTGTTGTTTGTAGATTTTCTGATGATGCCCATTCTAACTGGTGTGAGGTGATACCTCATTGTAGTTTTGATTTGCATTTCTCTAGTAATTAGTGAGGTTGAGCAGCTTTTCATGCGTTTCTTCGCCATGTGTATGTCTTCTTTGGAGAAATGTCTACTTAGGTTTTCTGCCCATTTGTGGATTGTGTTGTTTGTTTTTTTAATATTGAGGTGCATGAGCTGTTTACATATTTTTGAGATTAATCCTTTGTCAGTTGATTCATTTGCAAATATTTTTTCCCATTCTGAGGGCTGTCTTTTTGTCTTGTTTATGGTTTCCTTTGCGGTGCAAAAGCTTTTAAGTTTCATTAGGTCCCATTTGTTTATTTTTGTTTCCATTACTCTAGGAGGTGGATCAAAAAAGATCTTGCTGTGATTTATGTCAAAGAGTGTTCTTCCTATGTTTTCCTCTAAGAGTTTTATAGTGTCCGGTCTTACATTTAGGTCTCTAATCCATTTTGAGTTTATTTTTGTGTATGGTGTTAGGGAGTGTTCTAATTTCATTCTTTTACATGTAGCTGTCCAGTTTTCCCAGCACCACTTATTGAAGAGGCTGTCTGTTCTCCATTGTATATCCTTGCCTCCTTTGTCATACATTAGTTGACCATAGGTGCGTGGGTTTATCTCTGGGCTTTCTATCCTGTTCCATTGATCTATATTTATGTTTTTGTGACAGTACCATATTGTCTTGACTCCTGTAGCTTTGTAGCATAGTCGGAAGTCAGGGAGTCTGAGTCCTCCAGCTCCGTTTTTTTCCCTCAAGACTGTTTTTGTTATTCAGGGTCTTTTGTGTCTCCATACAAATTTTAAGATTTTTTGTTCTAGTTCTGTAAAAAATGCCATTGGTAATTTGACAGGGATTGCATTGAATCTGTAGATTGCTTTGGGTAGTAGAGTCATTTTCACAATATTGATTCTTCCAATC
>NW_020172293.1:717918-718484 GCF_003031525.2 Neophocaena asiaeorientalis asiaeorientalis | reverse complement strand
ATCTTTAATTTCTTTCATCAGTGTCTTATAGTTTTCTGCATACAGGTCTTTTGTCTCCCTAGGTAGGTTTATTCCTAGGTATTTTATTCTTTTTGTTGCAATGCTAAATGGGAGTGTTTCTTAATTTCTCTTTCAGATTTTTCATCATTGGTATATAGGAATGTGAGAGATTTCTGTGCATTAATTTTGTATCCTGCAACTTTAACAAATTCATTGATTAGCTCTAGTAGTTTTCTGGTGGCATCTTTAGGATTCTCCATGTATAGTATCATGTCGTCTGCAAACAGTGACAGTTTTACTTCTTTTCCAATTTGTATTCCTTTTATTTCTTTTTCTTCTCTGATTGCAATGGCTAGGACTTACAAAACTATGTTGAATAATAGTGGTGAGAGTGGACATCCTTGTCTTGTTCCTGATCTTAGAGGAAATGCTTTCAGTTTTTCACCATTGAGAATGATGTTTGCTGTGGGTTTGTCGTATATGGCCTTTATTATGTTGAGGTAGGTTTCCTCTATGCCCACTTTCTGGAGAGTTTTTATCATAAATGGGTGTTGAATTTTGTCAAA